>NW_007726245.1:695867-697034 GCF_000696425.1 Galeopterus variegatus
TTTTTTCACTGAGTGTGGATATTAATGTTTCAGTGGAGAAATATAAGGTTGATTTTGGAGTGCTGTTCCTGTTTCATAATATGGCTAGTACTTAGCATATTTGTGTTTCTCCTCTTCCTTCTGGGCACATTGTCATACCATTCCTAGCATCCTTGTAGTTAGGTGGTGCCATGTGATTGAGTTCTGATCAGTAAAATGTAGGTTCCAGTGATGTATATCACTTCCATGCCTGGTGTCTAACTTCTTTCCAATCCTTCATTCTTTCTACCAATGCCTACTAGAAACAGAAGGTTCAGTGGAAAGGATCTCCAAGACCCTAGAAGATGGTAGAACCAGTTGATTACATAATATAAGTGAGAAACTTGTTGTCTTAGCCAGTGATATTTTGGGATTTTTTTAGGTATAAGTTAGTCTTTGCTAAGATAACTATGTGCTAAATATCTTGCCTTTGCCTTTCCAGATCCACTCTATTCTCCACCCTGCTTTGTACCCTGAGAGGCAGACCTGTGTAGAGGATATCATTGGGCTTTTTCTCTCCTCTCTGGCTTCCAGTTGCCCATGAGGAACACATGCAGGAGATTATAGGGAAGAAAGAGAATAGGGTTGGTTGGGGTATGTATTCTGGCTCGCTTCCTGCAGGGTCATTATGGTGGGCTGGCTGCATATCTCTATTAAGATTATGGTTTTTGTTTGGGCAGCTCTCTCCATTTGACCCTCCCCGAGTCAGCTTTCTAGTAACTGCTCCCTCCCCGCACTACTTCAGGTACAGTATCTCAATATCTTTTATAGTTTCCTTAAACCCTACCTTCCCCTTTATAAATAATCTCTAGTGTCCCAATTTGAATGTGTCACCACCTGTTCCTTGCTGGAATACTAACTGCTGCAAACAGTATGTGCATTGTATTGTCTTCCTAAAATCTGAACGTTTCTGAGTTCAGAAAAATATCTTGTCCCAAGGGTTTCAAATAAGGGATTGTAGATCTATACCAAGTTCATAGGCTTATTATGGGTATTAATTGTAATATTTCTATGGCATTTTTTAGAATGCCCAGCATATGGTAAGTAACAACTATGTTGTTAATTTTTTATCTGGTAGATCTAAGTTTTTCATATTTAGATCTGGGACTTTGGGACTAGTGGCAGTTTTTTTTGTTTGTTTGTTTGTTT
>NW_007726245.1:698808-699510 GCF_000696425.1 Galeopterus variegatus
GCTCACTGGCTGAGCGTGGTGCAGACAACACCATGCCGAGGGTTGCGATCCCCTTACTGGTCAAAAGAAAAAAGAAATGAATTTATGTGTTTGCTTGTTTCTGAAAGCAGTTCAGGTTTTTTGGATTAAAACATTTATCATGTTACTAGTAGGTTTTTACCTACATTGAAAAGTAGAATATTTAAAACATTTTAATAGTATATAGCACTGAAAAGTGGCTTTTCCATGTGGACAATTACTTTTCAAGAAACTATTTGGAAGCCTTCTGAGACAGTAGATATGCAAATATGCAAAAAGACAGGCTATTATATTATACTTAATCGTGAGTACATTTTAGAATTGTACAAAGCATGATTCTCTTCTCCAGTAAAACATGATGCCTTTTCATTTTAGAAATCTAATATAGGAAAAAGAGCACATTTCCCCTTAGTTGCAAAACACATGTTCTGAAGGCAAATGCCCATCTTTGAGTAAGTTTGTCTTCCTAATGGTGTAATACTGTAAGTCTGTTATCTAATTTTGGCTTGGCACTTACTCTTATTTTTCATATTCAAAGAAAAATGATTTAGTTTTAAAAAGATACTCTCTTACTTTCCATTTCCTTCTCTTAGATAATGGTATCCTCATCTCCCTTGAATTTTAGATAGAAGGCTTTAGCATCCGTCTTCACTTTTATCTGCTCTTACCACATACATCTGATTA
>NW_007726245.1:700003-702472 GCF_000696425.1 Galeopterus variegatus
AGATAGAAGGCTTTAGCATCCGTCTTCACTTTTATCTGCTCTTACCACATACATCTGATTAGTCATTAAGTCTTGTTGATTCTGCTTCAGAAATTTTTTTGTTCTTTACCCTCATACTACAAACTCAGTTGATAGCTTCATCAGTGGTCTAAGCTGAGGTTGGCAAACATTTTCTGTAAAGGACCAGACAGTAAATGTTTTAGAATTTATAGGCTTCATAAAATTTTTCTTTCTTTTATTTTTTTTAATAATTCTTTTAAAATGTTAGAACCATTTGTAGCACACAGGTTGTACAAATGCAGGCCACAGTCAGTGAGTGGGCAAGATAGTGCCAGTGGGCCATAGTTTGCTGACCTGTGGTCTGTGCTATTGCAGCAACTTCTTAATGGGATTATTTGTCACCAGTGTTTTACCCCATCCCCTCCATCTTCCACATTACTGCCAGAATGATTTCTCTGAAATATGACCATGTTACTTCCAGGTGGAGTCTTTTATGTGCTCCTGTTAGCTGTTTTCATGCTTAAGGCATTCATATACCACTTTGGGGATTTTGCCATTTCTTTATAGCCATATATCCTGTATTTACTCAATATTTTTATTGACTTTTTTTCTTAAAGGAAAATTGATATTATAAATGGAAATCAGTATTGATTGCCATAACTAGAAAACTAGTAAACAAAAAAGGTAACAGTAGGCCTGGCTGGTTAGCTCAGTTAGAGAATAACCTTGTAACACCAAGGTCAAGGGCTCAGTTTCCCATACCAGCCAGCCACCAAAAAAGAAATAAAGAACTATTAAGCGCCTATTTCATGTACCACCCAATCATACATGTACCACACGTCAAAATTCTTATTATGACTGGCTAATAAGATAAACCCTTTGTTCCTTAGTATCTCATACGAGTCTCTTCATTATCTGTTATGCTGCTTACCTTGTGAGATAGCTGAGCTAAAGCAGAAAATTGAAAGTCATTTTGGAAAGAGGCTAGATGTTGGCCTTATATTCTGGAAATCTGATGATGTGATTGTAAGTAGCCTATATAGGCTTCTGGGCTATCCTTGGGAAAGTGTGTTCATGATACGTCGTTGAGGGTATCATCAGGGCAGTTGTAAAGAAGACTCTAGGAACTGGCAAAGCCACAAAGTCTGCCCAGAAAGCTTAGAATGGTAAATGAGTGTTCTGTACATTATCTCCACGATAGCGGTAGAAAAACAGTTTTAAAACCATTTGTCTTGATTGGTCTTTTAAGTTTAATAATAGAAGACTGGTTAATTATAATAGTGTCTAGGAATATCTATAAAAGAATGGTCCAGGCTTTATACTGCATGCTTCACTTTATACTTCAGCTACACTGACCATCTCACCATTGCCCTCCTCTGCTATGCCCTGGTGTCCTGGCATGCCTCTGTGCTTTCGCATAAGTTTAACATCTGCCTTGAATGCCCTTCCTTAGGGAAAACTCCTACATTTCAAGACCCATTTCAGTAACCTGACTCTGACTCTTCTAGGCAAGCTGAAGAAAGAACAATCACAGCTTTATTGAAATATATGTTATAAAATTCACTCTTTTGAAGTGTACAGTTAAGTGGTTTTTAGCATATTCAGAGGTGTGTATTCATTATAAATATCTAATTTTAAATGTTTTCATTACCCCAGAAAGAAACCCCATAGCTATTAGCAGTCAAGATCCAGGCCCTGGTAACCACTAATCTATTTTCTGTCCCTATGGATTTGCATATTCTAGGTGTTTCATCTAAACGGAACTGTACAATATGTGCTCTTTTGTGACTGGCTTCTTTTAATTTAGATGATACTTTCAAGGTTCATTCTTGTCGTACAATGTATCAGAAATTCGTTCCTTTTAATAGCTGAGTAATATTCCATCGCATAGATATATCACATTTTGTTTATCTGTTCATCTGTTGATGGATATTGTTTCCATTTTTAGCTATTATGAATAATGCTGCTAAAATTGTGTTTAGGGCTAGCTGGTTAACCCACTTGGGAGGGCAGTGTGGTACTGGTAACACCAAAGTCAAGAGTTCAGATTCCCTTACTGGCCAGCTGCCAAAAAAATTAAATTAAAAAAATTTTTTTTAATTAAAAAAAACCTTCGTGTATAAGTTTTTGTGTGGACTTATATTTTGAGTTTTTTTAGGTAAATATCTAGAAATAGATTTGCTGGGTCATATGGTAACTCGATGTTTTACCTTTGAGGAACTGCTAAGCTGTTTTCCAAAGGGGCGACATCATTTTACATTCCCACCAGCAGTATACAAGCGTCCTAATTTCTGCACATTCTCACCCAACGCTTGGTATTGTTTGTCTTCCTAGACAAATTTTGATAAATCCTTCTATTAAACCATAGCAAATTCTGTTTCTAGTTAACAATGGCCATGTTGAAATAAAAATTATTCTGTCCACACTTGGACTTTTAGCTCCTAAGTCTTAGATGTCTTTCTCTGTATA
>NW_007726245.1:702889-704404 GCF_000696425.1 Galeopterus variegatus
TCATAGCAAATTCTGTTTCTAGTTAACAATGGCCATGTTGAAATAAAATTATTCTGTCCACACTTGGACTTTTAGCTCCTAAGTCTTAGATGTCTTTCTCTGTATACACAGAGAATCTAGCAGAGTATGTGGCATTTATAGACCACTTAATAAATGAACCCAGGTTTTCATAATTGTGGATGTGTAATTATCCAATGACAGTATTAAAACTACCAGTTTTAATTGTAGACACACGTGACTGTAGTTTGAAGGAAGACAATTTCATACTAGTGATTAGAATTGGGACTCTGAATTGAACCAAAAGATTTCTTGAATGGTGTCGTTTCCTGTGGTACGTGGTTTATAGAGATAGAGTGGCCTTGAAACAAGGTTTTGCTTTACTCAGCAAAGATGACTTAGTGATTGATAACACTGAACAATCTGGTGGTTATAACTCGACACATACAAAAAAAGACGGTTAGTGGCTGCAGTACATCTATTGCTGTATAAAAACAGTTGATTAGTGTAAGTGTGTTAACCTTGAAAGGAAATAACCCTGAGATGTACTTAAACAATATGGAAAAATTCTAAAACAAGAATCTAATAATAAATATATCCAAATGAATGTTATTTTCTTCAGAAGAGTTACCACCACTGGAAGTAATATACTTCAAATATACTTTGAGCACAGCATTTTAGGTAAATGGTTTTTTGGAAGTGCTGTCAAAGGCTGAAGCACCTTCTTTTGAATGTGGTAGGAAAATCTTCATATTTGAGATTTTGATAAACAAGACAAAATATTGAGTGTAGTAATACTGTTTTTTGTTAAAAATGAGGTTTTTCTTGTGTAATTTATAAACTGGCTCTTAATAGTGTTTGAAAGGAGGGGCCCCAAAGATGTTTTCAGTAATGATGGTGTCTTTGGAATAAAAGTATGATGACTCAAATGTGACTGTTTTGAAGAAATGTACAGAAATTTAGGTGTATCATGTGTGACATTTATGTTTAAAGTTAAAATCAGCTTATAGTCAACTTATAGTTAATATATGAAGGTGTTTTACTAGTTTTAGATGACTCCTTGGTTCTTTGATTAATTTTAATATGTTTTAAAGAGACTTTTTAGCTTTCTCAGTGTGTCTCTAAGTTCATATTTAATAACCTCCAGCTTTTTTGTAGAATTTAAAGTCAGGGAAGATAATACTTCATCCAAGTATATTTTGTTAAAGCAAGAAAGATTTTATATGATCGTTGTAGAAAAATCATACCACAAGGAAATATTAGACCCTATAAATAGATGAAATTATTTTTAAATAGGTTTTTGCTTTCTTTGTCATTAGTATGAGGAAATACAGCTGAGTATTTGACGTCTAAGTAATAGAACTGCTAAATGGATGTGGCTATGTGCCAGTTACTTTTATCCTACACTGTATCTCAGATGGGATAGTGGTCACTGAGGCTTTGGTTGGCAAATGAGGGCTTTTCTAGTGGTTATTGCGGTATATGGCATCCTCGTTTTCCCTTAGTGATGTTTTTTTT
>NW_007726245.1:705168-706236 GCF_000696425.1 Galeopterus variegatus
TTTTTTTTCTTTCTTGATGAAAAGCCATTAAATCTTAGTTTATTTTCTGTTGAGGTAAGCATTTGACAAACATTTGAACTCCCTGAGCATTCCAGAAGTGTTCAGTTTGTTTGAACTGTGGCTATGGGCAACAAAATAACACAAAGTGAAAAACTGTATTTCCTGGTATGAGTATTTCATGAGATTTATTGATCTTTGGTCATGTGATATCCATGTGAAATATTCAGATATCTAACTCTCTAACTCTTCACTGCTAAATCATATTTCCCATGGAATAAATAACCTTGTAAACTAGTTATTTGAAGCATAACTGAAGAGGACAGATACATGCAGAATTATGTACCATTATAGGCTCAGTTATTTCCATTTCTAATCATGTTTACTACCCAAGAATCTCTCATACAAGGGACAGTACTAATCATTAAAATGTTTATGTAGCACGTACACAGTGCTTTAATATACATGATGTAATCCATTTCTTAAAACACCCTTACGGGATGCTTGTTCTTCACTACAATTTTTACCAGAGGATATACTTAATCACTTACCCAAGATAACATCACAGACTGTAGGTGACAAAACTTTGTTGTACTTTTTCTGTTAAACCACAGGGTGCTTTAAATACCTGT
This sequence comes from Galeopterus variegatus, assembly GCF_000696425.1. Classification (NCBI taxonomy): domain Eukaryota; kingdom Metazoa; phylum Chordata; class Mammalia; order Dermoptera; family Cynocephalidae; genus Galeopterus; species Galeopterus variegatus. Next base: position 705,798 of record NW_007726245.1, read on the forward strand.
GTAATTATTTCGATCAGATAAGAACCAAACAGTTGTGCTGGTTTTAGTGTGTGTGTGTGTATGTATGTATGCTTAATTTCTGTGCTTTGGTCACATCAATAATTTCCAATAAATTCAGAAATCTCAGGCCAGGGTTTCTAGACGAGGATCAATGAGTGTGTTGAGCACATGCCTCACCAGAATCTTGAATACATTTAACAGACTTGGGACTGTTGAACCAAAATGGTATTTCTTGAAAGTTGAGCTTCTTAAAAACCTCACTTTGCACCACTGTTTTCAAAGTGTGAAACAAACTAATTTGCTTAACACATTATTAACACATTGAGGTGACATTTGTTTCTACTTCTCTGACTGGCTGCTCTTGAGCAATTTACTGTACTGAATTGTTCACAGGAATAAGAATTAACCTTACTTTGGAATTGTTCCAAAGGTAACTCCA
>NW_007726245.1:707392-757743 GCF_000696425.1 Galeopterus variegatus
GCCAGTGAGCGCACCGGCCATCCCTATATAGGATCTGAACCCGCGGCGGGAGTGCCACTGCGCTCCCAGCGCCGCACTCTCCCGAGTGCACCACGGGGTCGGCCCTGGTCTATGTTAATTCATTCTTTTATTCATAAATTTAGATAAAGATGGTCAAAAAACAAACTTGTAGGAGGAAGTGATATCTAAGCTGAAATCAAAAGGATAAGTAGGGTTTGCCAGGGCAAGAAGAGGCAGCAGAATGTAGCAAAGAGGACATGCAGCATCTCTGAAAGCCTGGTGACAAGAGAGAACATGATGAACTGAGAGACAGAATGACATGTGTGTGTTTGAAATCTAAAATATGAGGGAGCTAGAAAAATTTAAATGATATTTTAAAGGGAAGCAAGGGCCTGGTTATAGATTAAGCCATATTTAAGAGTTTAGCTTTTATTCTGAGACGTGGGAAATTATTGAAGGATTTGTTTGTTGTTGTGTTTTTTTGTTTTTTTTTTTAAAGGAGAGAAAAGATCTTGTCTGATTAGGTTTGTTGGGGGAATGATCCTGACTGCAGTTGACTATGCAGAGCTAAAGAAAGCTAATATAATGTAAATGTGCTTCCAAGAATTCTGGTTTTGCTTCTCTGATCTTTACCTTCATGATACCCTCTTCCCTTCCTATTCACAGTTCATCTTGCAGAAGTTCATCCCACTTCTGTTTTCCTACTCAACCTAGATCCCTTGGACAGATATTTCAGTAGTTCTTTTCTTAGATCTCTTGCATTTTTCAAGGATAAGGCAGGTAATAAAACATGCTTTGGTGTATACAGTGTTAACATTTTAGTAGATTTCTTTTTGTTGTTTTTATACATGGTTCTATAGCATGTATGTTTATATTCTGTCCTAAACACTTTATATATATTATCTCACTTTTTTCTCACAACAGCCCCGTGAGGAAATAAGAGGCACAGAGAGCTAATCTGCTGAAGTTATACAGCTAATAAGTAAGGCTTTGTCATATGTCGAGATGTTATGTATACTGTGCTCTAATCGTGCTGTCATTTCTACAGTGCGGTCATCTTCCTTTTTAGTTTTATGCCACTACCCTTCTGTCATAATTATTATGACTGATATGTGTTTTTCTCTCAGAAAGGCTAATATACCTCTATTTATTCCTTTTTATATTGTCTGATTATTTTTCCAAATGAACTTAAGTATTTTATGACATGATCCAAAAAGATTCTCACTGTAATGTTTATCAGAATTGGCTTAATCCACAAATTATACTGGCAATAATTGCAGCTTTACTATATCCAGTCAAGGTATGTCTCCGGTATTTAGCCTTGGGTTCCAGGTGCTGACTGTAAATATTTGTTGAGTAGAAGAATGAATGAATGGAGAGACTTTATCTCCATCGAGTCTTGGTTTATAGCTGTCACTAATATTTTCAGCTTTTCCCCATTTGATCCTGCATTATTTTATGTGTTATTTCTTGGCATTGTATATTTTTTGATTACTTGTTGCCAGCATATGAGGAAACCATTAATATTTCCATATTAATATTGTTGTTAGTTATTTAAGCCCTCATAATTTTCTGATTACTTGTTGCCAGCATATGAGGAAACCATTAATATTTCCATATTAATATTGTTGTTAGTTATTTAAGCTATGCTTCTGAAGGTGATCCTGAGGAATCCTTTGGATAGATGATTATTTCACCTGTTAAGAATTATCATTTAGTTTCTTACTTTTCTAAAATTTTATTTGTTATTACAGTTGTTTGTCCTGGAATTTCCTAAATAATGTGAAAAAGATTGACAATAATGGGCATCCTTGTTTTTATTGTGATTTTAATAGCAATATAACTTACTTTTTACCAGCATGATGTTGGCTAGTGGTTTGCAAGACATGGTATCATTTCTTATCTAGTTCTTAAAATATATTTTATAAGGAATAATCTTATAAGAGATTTTAGATTAATTCTTGTTTATCCTTTTTTGGTGTCAGTTAAAGGAATTTGCTATTGCTTCATAGCATTGTTATGGGAGATTATTGAATAGCATATGTTTGAGGTTTTTAAAATTTTTGGGGGGGGGCTGAGCCCATGGCGCACTCAGGAGAGTGTGGCGCTGGGAGCGCAGCAGCGCTCCTGCCTCAGGTTCGGATCCTATATAAGGATGACCGGTGCGCTGACAGCACTCAGTGGCTGAGCGCGGTGCGGCCGGTCTCAAAAAGGACAAAAAAAATAAATAAAAATAAAATAAAATAAAAATTTTTTTTGTAATAGTACATTTTATGGGGTATAGTTTGTTGTTTCAGTATATGCATATATTGTATAATGATCCAATCAGAAATGTTAATGTATCTGTCACCTAAACACTTATCATTTCTTTGTGGTTATAACATTCAAGATCCTCTTTTCTGGTTAATAGTACATATTTATGATCTTTTATGTTAGACATAGAAGACGTCTTATTCTACTGTGATAAGTAAATGTTTCTCTGGCATTCTTCTGGGTCCCTATTCCACTAATATCTAAACCTGAATTCTAGAGGGTGGAAGAACAGGGACCAAAGCAAACACATTCTTTCATTCCCTTGCTCTTGGGATGTGGAGCTTGAGTGTTCCACGTGTAGGAATTTCTCATAACATCAGACTTGGACATACAGATATAATAATAATAATCCTACCAACAACAGCCACATTACTACATTTAGAAATGTAGGTGGGCCAAGACACTGTGAAGACTTTATGTGAGTTATCTCATTTAATCTTCAGAAAAAAACATTTCAACGTTTTGCTATTCCATTTTATAGATTAAGAAACTGACTTAGAGCAGTAAAGTAACTTGTCTAGGGTTGTACAGCTGAGAAGTGGCAGTGGCAAGTTACTTGTAAAATAGAACCAAGCCTTTAGGGGTGGATGGATGGAGATGGATATAAATATATATTAGGTTACTTCAAAAAGTTCGTGGAAAGATAGAATAATCCAAATCTTTCCATAAACTTTTTGAGGTACCTTTATGTATGTATGTGTATATATACATACAACATATATTTATATGTAATTTGATAAGCTTGAGAGAGAGAGATTGAGGACTAATGCATTTAAAAATGTTTATGGAATCTGGTAAAACAGCAGTACTTGTCTTAGTGGCAAACAATAAGCCCTCTTCCATTTATAATGATGAGATAATTTTCTTAGAAGGAAGTATTATCTAATTACTTTAAGGCCAGATAATATTTCTTTCTAATAAGGACTTGGAGTTTGAGTAGCTGACATATACTGTACTCATAAATTTACTGAGTTTCTCCTCTGCATTTTGCAGACATATCAGGATTGACATAACCTATAGGTCCTTCTAATGCTGTAGTCTGTAATTTCACTTTCTTGTCACTGTTTCCCATGGAATTCTAAGACAGCATTGAATTCTTGGCACCCTTGGACAGTTACCTCTAAGAAACCTACTTTCTGTGGAATTCAGTATATATGCATCTTTATACAAGGCACAAGTGTGTGGTCAAGTAGGGACTATCTAAGGTATTAGCCTCTATCATGGATGGTGAAGGTACTAGATCAGTGTTTGGGAGGAAGTGGGGACAACTTGCCCACTTGGAGACGTAATGTGTTTTAAAATCATTTAGGGAACTTTTCAAATAACCACTTTTCTTCAAGGTGAGATTCCCTGACATAGTGATCCAGTTAGGTTTGCTGGGATAGAAAAATGTTCAAAAGCCACTGTACTAGACAGCATAAGAGAGGAATTGTTTTATTGAAGCTTAGTGATAATTTTTCCATAAGCCTGGTCCTTAAAAAGAGAAAACAAAGAGCACATTAGAGTATTGTTACTCTCTCTGAAAAGAAATGTTCCTAAACTAGGAAAGAAGGCTATTTGAATTTTTAAAATTTTCTTAGGAAGTAGCATAAAAATTTCTTCCTGTAGTGTTTTCCCAACTCTAGGAATGCTTGAAATTAGATTCTTCCTTATGTCTCACAAATTAAATACCTCAAGTGTGGCTCACCCATCTCAATTATGCTATCTTGCATTTTAATCTAGCCTTGTTTCAGAGTTTGTTTTGCTGACTCTTGGCTATTACTTATGTTTTTCACTAATTCATAAAATGACTTTTATATTTTTAGAAAATCCTCAATAGTTTTCTTCTAGCTGGAGTCCTAGTGCAGTTTGATTTAGTGTGTCAAGATCTGTCCCATGCCCAACCCTAGTTCTTGGTCTGCTTTATTGGACTTATCACCTGGTTGTAGCACCACATGAATCCCCTCCGTTTTTCCCTTCTTTGTCTCTTTCCTCCTCCCTTTCCCAGTACTGCCCATTTTTTAGACTCCATGATTTTATCCTTAAGCTAACTTATTTTTAATTTAGGTAAGTCGGATTCTAATTTCTAATGTGCAAAAGATAAATTTCCCTCTCCTGCATGAAGTAGGATTTTAATTTTGTAAATATTTAAATTTTTCATTAATAAATGGTCTGTTAAATATGCCCCAAAACTTCTTCACATGTCTTTAAAACTTTTCATTATGTATATTTTTAGTACTTAAATGCAAAAAACAAAGACTTTCCTATTAAAATGCAAAGCCCAGTGTCTTCTAGATTTTTGAAGAGCTTTTGTCCATTATATAATCTGTAAAGTAGCCAAGAGTTCCTCAGAAGCAGGACATCATTTAGATTTAAAACAATTATGGCTTGTGTGTAAAATAATGATGTGGCATAACCATTCATGGTGTAGCAGCTACAGTTTTACATTATTGGCAAAATACTTGAATACTGCCAATATTTCACTCACCTTAAAGGCCTTACCAAGGTACCCTAGAACAAAAATGGTTAGATCATTTTGAATCTACTAGATAGATTAAGTTGATATGAATAGAAAGCCAAATGACACAATTATGAGCATAGACCTTTTATTTTTTCCCCAGATGTTTGACAGTGTAAACATACATAAAATACATATTAAAGTTTAGATGCTTTATATTTTGTGCAATAAATCAAAGCCTTAAAAAGAAAATATTTTATGTTAAAAAAAGGAAACTCATTAGTTTTACTTAAGACAGTAAAATAGCAGCAGTACCAAGACATTGTGCACTCTTATTTTAAGACAAGTTACTTTTTACATCAGTCAGAAATGTAAGACTGGCTTTCTTGAATACTTAATATAGTTTGAGTCACTGGTTAGATAGGGGCATATTTTCCCAACTGTACATCAGAGAGGAGTGCTTTCGTTAGTTTCAGAAAATGCAGACCCTCAGACAGCCAGCATGACCACAGCATTGAGCATTAAGAGAAATGAAGCATTTATTTTCCAAGCACTTGCCACAGAAGATAAGTGAGTCTTTACATTTGTGGTAGTTTCTTCCCTCCGTAAGTTAAGGGTTGTGCTTTGTTGAGGCATTTCAGAGAAATTATTTGGCATGCCACTAGTGATACTTAGGGTCATGGGTGTTGGGGATGATTTTGTTGAGTTAGTGAGGCTTGTGTTTGTAACCATTCCATCTTGGAGATGAATAGTTAGAGTTGCAGCTGCTGCTTCATGTGAATTGATCATTTCTGTGGCTGTATCTTCTGGATAGGGCACAAATGCCTTATCAGTGCTAGTAAAGGCGGTGTCTTTGCTTAGAGTAGCACCAAACGTTGTTTCCTTTGTTCGATATTGTTTGGGTATTTTAGTCACTTTGGGTTGAGTTACCATACTCAGAGAGTTAATGGTGTCCACTGACTGTGTCCCACTTACAGTGAATAAGCTTGAGGTGAATCCAGAAGATGTGGGATATATGTTATGTTCCTTCAAAGATGATATCTGGTTAGAACAGGGAGTCCCTATTACATGAGCCTTTGTTTCCATCATCCACTTCAATAAGTAAGTAATGTTTTGTTTGTGGTCACACGACCACCTGTTATTGTAAAGGGTTATCTCTTGCAACTGAAAGAGTTGGTCAAAAGATTGATCTGGAATGAATGTGAACTTATTGTTGTGTAGGTAAAGATGTGTGACATTTGTCAGGTTTATTAATGTTCCTGGAAGGATTTGTGTCAAGGAATTATTAGACAGGTCCACAATATGTAGTTTGGAGGGCATGTTGGTTGGAACTGTCCAAAGTTTGTTACTACTGAGATTGAGAACCTCAAGACTTCTTAGTGTATTTTTAATGAGGACAACTTTTTCCAGCATATTCTTAGAAACATCCAGATATTTAAGATTCCACTGATAAGCAGTATCAGATTTGTCAAGAAGTTTAATGTTGTTGTTAGCAGCAGACATGTTCCAGAGAGACCGAGGTAACTGAGCAGGCAGGCTTTCAAACCTGTTGTTTGAAATGTCCAGGGTCCTCAGATTGGTATACTGGGTTAACTGGTTATGCAGATCAGTAAAGTGGTTATAAGACAGGTTTAAATGTATGATATTCTCTTGCAGTCCAGATGGTAATGTAGTCAAATTTCTGCCTGAACAGTCCACATGCCTGTGCCTCTCTGTGCATATACATTGGAGAGGACAAATGCATAAAATACCAGGTGTAAGAAACAGAAGGATGAACAGGCAGGGAGACATTTTCAATATCTGATATTCCATCAAAGCCTGGAAACAAACAGATACACCCTTCTTTTAATATGCAAATAGAATTTAGGCATCTGCATGGGTCAGTTAGCATTAGGCAAAATTTTCAATAAACCTCGTTGTTGTTGAGTCCTTTTATAATTGTTCCAGTGATTAAACTAACAAAGCTCCCCTTCATTTATAGTCCAAATGCTTAATCCTTCAATTGGGGCTATGTGGTAGAGAGAGACTTTCTCCCCCTACTCCTGCATTTTCTCCTTTATTTTCTCTCTTGTTTACCATATTCTTTCTTATTCATCTTCCTGGAGCCTTAATATGAAAAAATGGCATTTTCTGCAAATAAAGAATTCTAGTCCTAAGCTATTACTATTTTTGATAATATGCTTTTTTGCTCAGATGGGAAAAAAATGGCTGTCGTGTCTCTGTTTTTCTTTTCTTTTTTTTAATCTCTGCAGTAATGTAATTGTCAATGTGTGTGTAAGGTGAGATTTTATTTAGATATTAAGGCAATTCTTTGAAATTTCATCTGTGTCTTTTTAGGATAAATATAACATAAAATAAAACATTTTAAGGCACTTAAAAAATACAGACCAACAGCATACTTTTAAGCCTCATATTTTATAAAGTGATTTTTTTCTGTATATTTCAGTGCCAATTCTAAAGGAAAACAATGTGTACATTTACAAAATGAATGAATATTAAAAAGAAATCCCTCTATCGACACTGCAGCAAATTTCTGGTGCATGCACTTACTATCAAATATATTTTCAATCCTAACGTTGACTTTTTCTTAAAAAAATAGAAAAAGGAAAAAAAAATCCAAAGTCAGTCTTTTACTGATTTAAATAACAGCTTACCAAAGTGTTGTCTTCAACATCAGCATCTCATTTTCTCCGGGAAACTTAAAGCTTAAAGGTCGTCTTGTCCAAAGTCAGTCTTTTACTGATTTAAATAACAGCTTACCAAACTGTTGTCTTCAACATCAGCATCTCATTTTCTCCGGGAAACTTAAAGCTTAAAGGTCGTCTTGTGGAGAGTCAGAACCGTTTCTGGCTGTGGGCTGTGCTTGCCTGCTCAGCTGCATTGTGTTGCTGTGAGCTGAAGCTCTGCAACCACCTGATCAGCACCACATAGGAGGACTGCAGAGCTGTCATTGGTGCTGACTCAAATTTATTGCAAGAGGTGCACACGCAACAAAATGGACAGATTAAAAAAAAAATTATAGCATTGATCATACATATGTATCTCATATTTGCCTTAGGATAGAATACCTCATGCACGTTAGAGCTGATCCTTACTTCTTTCTTTGTATTTGAGCTTGAGTTACACATTTTAACATTTGCCTCATTAAGAATGTATGGTTCTTTTTAATACCTCTAACTCCATATTTTTACATGTTGAAAATGAATTTGATCTTCTTCATGGATGGTTTTCTAAGATATTTAACTATTTTTAACACCTGCCTTTTTATATTCTTTTCTAAAATGGTATAGTTGTCATGCCACTTTTAAAAATGCAATCTGTTTGATTTTTATGCCCTCCCCCAACATGGTAATTATTATGTTTAATCAGCTTTTCAAGTTTATCAACCATTTAAATGTACCTCCATTTAGGAGGTACAGAAGTACTTAAATATTATTTTGTTTTTATCTTTCTGATAGAAAGGATCATTTGATCAAGGATACATATAAGCTAGGCTACATTTTAAAATGATCATCTTATGCTTTTAATTATCAGATTCTGTGGTAAAATAAACATGTTTTATTTTATATATTGGGTTAAAGATTTTTTTTCTTTGTGAGACTTCCTTCAGATGGTAAGTAGATATGGCTATTTTCTTCAGAGATATTTTCGGTACTATATGAATGACCACTTATTTGGTTTTATTTTTTTTTTAAATGCGTCAATTTCAGGTTATTTCTTTAGGGTATTTCATATTTTTTTCTTTCTGAGAAAGCAGTTTATAGTCTTAAAATTACATGAAGTAATATAGAAGAGAAAACTTTGGTCATGAGTTTTATAAAACGAGATTAGACTTATGATAGTTTTCACTCCACTCTTCAGTGGATTGATTGCATAAATAATCTGTTAAAACTCAGATGTCGCTTCCAGAATGGCCAGTTTACCTTAGAAAAGAAAGCAAGTTAAAGGTACAGTATTTTCCTTTCCAAATTGTTACCATTTAAAAACCATCAACTATTAGTACATTACATGTGAGGAAAATCTCTTTAGGCCTAGTTATTAAATACTTTGTTTTCTCTAAATCACATTTACTATTATTTGAATTCTACCCCATATAGAATTTATTGTATTAAAATTTGAAGTTTCTTTTCTTAAAGAAGAAATTATAATCTAGGAATCACCTTTTATATAAAGTAATGTTCCTCGAAAAGTATCTACGTTTTAAGTCTGCAACATTAGAGATTTATTATTGATCAGATGCTTTATTGCCACTTTGAGGGTTCAGTTGGACTCCTAATAAAATTCTTTCTATGGATTTCAGAAAGCAGTCATCAATCATAGTGCTTTAAAGTAAAGTGTTAAAAATAATACATTCAGCAATATTGTTGTTGAAATAGGGCACGATTGCTTTGACATTTAGAGTTCTATTTCAGCTCATATATACACCGATATATACACCATTACACTTCAAGGGATGTGACTGAGGGTTGATTTACCGAACACTTAAATCTCTCCTTTTAATTTTAGGAAGCCTGATTATGTCAGTGTGGAAGCAGAGTTATCCATTTCCATTACCAGTACTTTTGTTTGAAAGAAAGGACATGTTACTTCATTAATTAATGGACTCAAATAAATTTGGGTTTAAGTTGTATCAGTATTAGATTCTGCTCCATATAATAGAAAATTTTAATCCAGTAGTGGTGGCAGTATTTCTCATTTCAAGTTTGAGAAATACCGTGTTGTTTCATATTGTTCAAAGATTATTATAAAATTCTCAAAAAGGAAAAGGGGGATTATTCAGTATATTTGAATTGTAACAAGCTGTTCTTATCTTACACTTTTTGAAATTCTCAGGAAATAAAATAATAATATATTACTATTACTCCAAAAAAAAAAAAAAATTACTATTACCCCAAAAAAAAAAAAAAATTACTATTACCCCAAAAAAAAAAAAAAATTACTATTACCCCAAAAAAAAAAAAAAATTACTATTACCCCAAAAAAAAAAAAAAATTACTATTACCCCAAAAAAAAAAAAAAATTACTATTACCCCAAAAAAAAAAAAAAAGAACAATTTTTTATAGGCTTAAGTGTTTGTTACAACTTATTTTAGGTATTTTTGAGACACATTATGTTTTAGATAAGTCTGTCAAGGTCAGGAATTACAGCTATTTAGGCAACTATTATATTCTAGATTAAGCAGTAAATTAATTTGTGTATTCTTTTGTGTCCCAGGATATATTACCCCACCACTGTGAAAGGTATAACAAACCATCTTCTATGGAATGGCTAGCCCATGTTAATCAAGTTTTCCTTTATTTCTTAACTTAAGTTGATAACATCTGTTGTGTTTGAGAGTCAAAGTATTATGTTGTCTATTTTTGGTAATATATAGTTGGCTATTTAGATAATTTCCTGCTGAAAACTAAGAGTACTCAATAAAGTATTTTAAAAGCATGGAAGAACTGATAAGACAGGATTGTCAGATCAAAATCCAAGTGGATCAGTCCCTTCACCCACCTCCCCACCCTTTTTTTCCCCACACTTGTTGCCAAAGCTTAGTTGTTTTCTAGAATATCCCTCATTCTGGATTTTTCTGCTTGCTTCCTTGGGAAGATTCAATTTGATCTTCTATCCCCCATATTACCTATAAATGTTTCCTAACAGTATTAACATAATTGCATGTTTGCATCATCCCACTATATATATATATGGTTTTAAAATAATACCAGTATTGCTACAATTAGATTACAGATTCCTGACTAAAGTTTAAGATTTCTTTGCAGCTCTGTTGTTCTTAGAATATATTTCACTAAGGGTGTATAGTCAATTCTGTGTTCTAATGCAATGTGAAATAATTCTTTTCTCTGTATTTTTATATCACCAACTTGACATAAAGTTAGGTTCATTTGTTTCAGTTAGTTTTCAGTTTTTAGGGATTACTTAAGTCAAAATTGTGTAATAAGGTATATTCAGAGAAATCTTGCTTCCCTGTCCTCTTCATCCTATTTCCTTCTTCCTGCTATTGGTGACTATTCTTGGTTGTTTCTGAACATTATTTCTTTTTGCAAACATACAAAAATATGTATGTGTGTGTATGTACTAGATGTTCTTATCCTCCCCTTTCTTGTATTAAAAGTTGAGTACTATATAATGTCATATATCTTGTTCTTTTCTTCTTAGTAATATATCTTGAAGATCACTCCATATTAGTATATAGGTACCTTTGTCTCATTCATTTCATGATGCATAGTACTTCATTTAGAAATGTACTCCACCAATCCCCACTAGGGCATCTGATTTTTTCCAGACTTTTGCTATTGCAAATAATGCCACAGTGAATACCCTATAATTTCATATTTTTCCCAGTGAGTCTTTGAAAAAGATTCCTAAAAGTAGGCTTTTTGGGTAAAAGGTTAAATGCATTTGGAATTTTTCCAGATATTACTAAATTTCTCTCCATAAACTATACCAGTTTGCAGTCCTATCAGCAGTGTATCAGGGTGTCTAGTTCTGTGTAGCCTCACTGTAGACTCTGTTGTTGGACTTCTGGATTTATATCAATCTGATCGGTAAGTAGCATCTTGGTATAATTTAAATGCATCTCTCTAATTATGAGGGAGGTTGTATATCTTTACGTATGTTTTTAAACAGCCACTCAAATTTTTTCTTCTGTGTCTGTCTTTTATATGTTTTATGCATTTTCTATTGTGGTGTGAGTGTTTTCCCCCCTTCTGTATTTAGGAGCTTTTTTAATTTTAGAGATATTAGTACTTTGTCCTGATTTAAGTTGCAATTTTTTTCTCCAGTTTGCCATTTGTCTTTTGAATTTATTATGATGGGTTTTTTTTGTCGTCGTTGTTTTGTTTGTTTGACATTAATAAGTTTCATATAATTGGATTTCCCTTTTCACTTTATTGCTTCTGGATTTTGAATTTCCACTAGGGAGGGTTTTCCCACTTCGAGTTTATAAAGAAATTCAACCATATTTTCCCCTATTACTTGTATAATTTATAGATTATATTTAGATCTCTGGTCTACTTGGTATTTATTCTAATGTAGTGTGAAATATGGGTCCAATTTTATCTTTTTCCAAATGTCTATCCAATTGTCCCAACACATGTTCCCACTGATTTGGTATTTGAGTGTATTTCTGGAATTTCTATTTTGTTCCATGTTTGTTTAATCACATACCAGTACCACAGTGTTTTAATTATAGGTGCCCAAGTATTTTGCTATTTTGCTTTTTTATCAGAATTATGTAATAACAACAATTACAGGTCACCCTCATCTGATTCATTGTGTCCCCCGCCACCAACACCATGTGGAATACATGTGTGATATATGTATGTTTCAGTGCATGAAGTAGGTGCTTTTTGGTTTTATATTAGTGAAAAGAGTGTAGGACCAGGAGTCAGGGAGCAAACTCAGCTTTTAGTACTACTTGAAAGCAAGTCACTTGCTTTTTCTGGTCCTGTTTTCTTAACAGTTAAATAAAAGGAGTTGAACTAGATGGTCTTCAGAGTTGTTTCTGAATCTGGTTAATGTTAATCTTAAAAGAGCACCATTGGTATGTGGTATGAAGTTCACTCTACCTTTTATTCCCCTGTGCCTTGTCCTTTGCTGTATTCATAAAATAAACTTTCTCTTCTGAATCCTGGTTTTTAAGCCTTTTCTCTAGGTCTTTTTTTGTTCCAGCATATTCTTCTCTCCCATATTTCTTTTATTAGCTTGCATGTCTTCTTGCTGATTAAGCAAGGATTGCCACTGTTTAGCTACTCAGCTTCCACTGACCTCAGTGAGAAAAATTGTATGCAGTAAATGTGAATTATTTTTCCCCCCTGGCAGAGAATTTCTTTAAAAAACAAAACAAAACAAAACACTCCAGCTGCTGCCAGTAATTTGTCCTTCTGTTGCACAAAGAACAGAAGGAAACAGACTGCCGTGGTGTTTGAAGAAATCAGACAAGAGTATGACCAAGTCATCAGCTCCTGTTGTGTTTAAGAGAGTTGGTATTTCCCTATATTTCCCAATACGCATCCTTCAGGAGGTCAAGAAAGAAGGTGGTGAAAAGGGGGCAAAAATGTGGCCAACCATGAAAACATTATATCTTATTTACCCTAACCTTAAAATTCAAAGGAATAATAGGAAGTTCTCAAACTCCTGATTGGTACTGGGTAAATTAGCTTTAAAGTTATTAGGTTTGAAAAATACATAAAAGGAACTTGGAAAACACATGAAAGGAAGACAGATCTCAGAGAACCAATGTAATATTCCAGCAAACATCATGCTTATTCACTAAAGGTAAGAAGCTCAAGGAAGTGTTTATGTAGATCAAAGGTTTTAATAGTCTGTAAGAGATGGCTTGAAAGATTTAAGGAGAAACATTATATATAAAATGGAAACATTGTATATAAAATTTTAATGACCAAAAGCTTGCTAGTTTTTATTGAAGACGGAACTTTGCTGGTTTCTTGAGTGCTTGTGCTACAAATAACTAACTATATTCTATTCTGAAAATCTCAGAATTCTGAGTGGTTCTCCAAAACTAAGCAACCAATATTTCATTCTAAGTGACTGTTTCCCTCTGGAGTTAGGGTCAGGGTAATGAGGAAGAATATGTGCTTGTTGGGCAAAGGAGCACTTCTGCAGACACAGGCTGGCAGCTCCATAAGTGTAGGCCAACAACCACTCTCCACCTAAACTTTAACAAAGGTTGGGCCCATCCCTAATTTGATAACTCAGATTTACCAGTTTATCCAAGATAATGGATAAAAGATGAAATTCTGCATGAAAACGGTGGTGTGAGTTTAAATGTACAGTGTCAGAGTTAAAAAAAGTTTAGTGAAAAGTTGAGAACCATTTGTATTTTGATATATCGTCTGTTTTTCCTGGCAGTTTATCCAAGATAATGGATAAAAGATGAAATTCTGCATGAAAACGGTGGTGTGAGTTTAAATGTACAGTGTCAGAGTTTAAAAAAGTTTAGTGAAAAGTTGAGAACCATTTGTATTTTGATATATCGTCTGTTTTTCCTGGAAAAATCACCTAACTTTGGAATGAAACTAGAGTTTATCTTTTTTTCTTTTGTAAAACTTCATTTTGTGTGGGTGCTTATAAAGAAGAAGCTTTTAAAAGAGACTAGTTTTAAAATTTGTGCTCCCCCAACATGATAGGAAAAATGTTTATTTTTTATGGTTCATGATCATATTTTTTTCAGGATAAATGTCCCCAACCTAACCCCCTAGTTCAGTGTTTTAATGTTTGTTTTACTGTTTCCGATGAGACCAAAAAGGAAAATTTCTCTGTTCTCAAACATGCGTTTTTATCTCTAATCCTCACAAACTTGGAATATTTATTTAGTACTTGAGGTATTAATTTAAAATTTGGAATACCTATTTGATTTCTTATCCCTCCCCACCCCAAACTTTGAAACAGAAAAATAAAAGTTTATTTATTCAAAATAAGTTTATACACAGCTTTTCAGGGGAAAAAAAATCTATTGGGTAATAATAACTATATATACATTGCTTGTTATATCCATATTTGTAAAATATACTATACTTTAAGGATTGGTACTATAACTAGTAAATAGATTACTGTCAAATAACTTTTTTAAAAAAATTTCGCCAATGAACATGGGCTTTGAACAGATTTCAGATAGTTCTTGAATAAAAATAAAAATTGGCTACCAGTTGCCATTTTTATACTTCATCACGTGAAGAAAAACAAAAGAGAGATTCACTTAAGGATGGAAGATTAACTAAAAGCAAGTTGTAATACTTATAATAATTCTGCAGGTGGAAGTGGCAGGGATTCGTTAAGATCTTGATCAGAGTCAGGAGGAATAGAGAACTCCTGACACTGGATTTCATTGTTGAAATCTTCTTGATTTTTCATAAAATCTGGTGGCAGGGGCAAGTTAAGTGAGTCAGGGGGAGGTGGAAATGACACTTCGATCTCAGATTTATGATCTTCACAGTCTTGATTGAAACAGTCCAGAGATGGTGGGAAATTGGTCGAATCATTTGCAAGAGGAGATACATCTCCCATTGTGAGTTTGTCAGGTTGGTTATTCTCCTGTCCTTCCAAATCAGAAAAGGGAGGTGGTGGATACAGATCTGCATCATCCGAAGAAGAAACAGCAGTGCCAATTGTTGATCTATCAGCACTATCCTCTGATGTACCATTTACTTGATCTTTTATTTTCTCCGTTTTGGAGTTGTTGGGATCTTCAATGTTTTCACTTGATTCAAACAGCTTAACTTCCATATCATCTGCTAAAAGTGTGCTCTTGTCTGGTTTCCAGGTCATAAGTGAAATGATGGAGGTACGTTTTGTGGATACTTCATTTTCTCTAATGTTATCCATACATATGTCAGGAGTTTCTCCATCAGCAAATGGAGACCTGCCTGCCCAATTTTGATCATTTAAAATTGGTTTTCTTGTGCACTTCCATAGTACAATCATGATTATAGCTACCAACATTAAAGTCAGAATTACACCAAATAATATGGCAGCTGTTAAGTTAGAATTAGTTTTATGTGAAGATGTTTTGTTACTGGTAGCCTCTACAAAGAATCCTGGTGTATACCGAGGTGAATTTTTGGCAGTTGATGTTGGTTGTGTGGATAGATTATGAACAGTCGGTGGAAATGGTTTTCCAGAAGAGGTGTGGACAGATAATGATGGTTGTTGAGTAGAAGTATAAATAAATGGTGTTGGTGGTTGTCTGGTGGAAGTATGGGCAGATGATGGTAGTTGTCTGGCAGAGGTGAATGCAGGTAGTGCTGTTTGTCGGGAGGAGGTATTGGCCGTTGGTATCGGTTGTTTGGTGATGTTAGAGGCAAGTGCTTGTTCTGCTGCTGGTTTTCCAGAAGATACAGAGACAGCTTGTGTTGGTTGTTCATCAGTGACTTTGGCAGTTGATATTGGTTGCCCAGAAGAAATGTTGTTCAACTGTGTTGATTGATCCAAGAGATTCCCTCTTGTGTTTTGAGAGTTAGTCAAGACATGTGACATTGATGATTTAGATAAAGTAGGCAGAGGCTGCTTCTCTGTTGGAATAGCCTCTGTCTCTGAGAAAAATGTATAGTTCAGGTGTCCACAAAACAAAATTAAGATGAAATATTTGTGATCCATTTCGGAGTGTTTCCTTCTTACCAGTGGTTTTATAATGAAAGAAAAAAAGACAGACAATTAGGTATCATTTGGTGTCTAGTTGTATTCACTTTTCATTACAATGGCTGGCATAAAGTCGGTAGGTACTTGATAAGTATTTATTATTCCTTATCTATCTATTTATTTATTTATTTTTGGTGGCTGGCCAGTATGGGATCTGAACACTTGACCTTGTTGTTACCAGCACTGTGCTGTCCCAATTGAGCTAACCAGCTAGCACTATTCCTGTTTAGACTAGACATACTGTAGGCTAGTGTAAACAACTCTTGAATATACTCTAACTCATTGTACAGCATTTGGACCTCATAGACAATGATCTCTCCTAATTTTTTTAATAATATCTGTACTTGGCCCTGTTGCCCCTCATCATTACATTACAGTTCTTCATCTCACAGTCATACTTCTCAAAAGCATAGGCTCTGTATGCTGACTCCATGTGTTCTCTACTTTTTCACCCTTTACTACTATAAAGACATTGATTCTGCTGCTTTAAAGAACACCAATGACCATCTATTACCTAATCCCATGTTCTTTTCTTCTCTCTTTTTTATTTGTCTCTCTCTTGTCCACATTTGACACTATTGACTGTTTTGCACTAAAATTCAAGTAGGTCTTTGAAATACAGTATTCTTTCAATGTTACTCTCACTAGTTCTTTTTTTCCTTGCTTCCTAAATATGGATAGTTGGTAGTCTGTTCTCACCCTTACCTACTTTTCTTTATTCCTGGTTCTATAAGATTTCAATTCTCACTTTTAGGCAATAACTCCCAATCTGTTCATTCATCCTAAACCGCCTTTGTTCTAATTCTATTTGTCTGACTTCTTGGTGGACATTTCCATATATATAACCCACTATCAGCAAATTCAATGTATTTTAAATGGAATTCATCTTTACACCTCAAAACTGACTCCTCTCCCAACTTCTCTATTTCTATTAATGGTACCACGAAGTTTCTATTCTAAGAATCCGCTGAGATTACTAACACAATAGATTCTCTGAAGCATCCTCAGTGTCTAGCACTGTGCCTTTATGTTAGGATCTCATATTTTTAAAGGACTTGATTCAACTCAAACTCCTAGGCTCAAAATCTTAGAGTGATCTCTGAATTGGTGGAATCAATTCTTTTTTTTTTTTTCCCTTTTTGTCTTTTTTACTGACCGGCAACGGGATCGCAACCCTCGGTGTTGTACCCGCACTGCGCTCAGCCAGTAAGCAGGAACCGGTCTCCACGTGGGATCTGAACCCTCGGAGGGAGCGCCGCCGCGCTCCCAAGCGGCGCACTCTCCAGTGCGCCACCGGGCCGGCCCAAGGTCGAATCAATTCTAACCAATTGGTCAAGGATTCCTGCTGCTGCTTTCATTTATTTATTGAACAACGTCTTTGTATCAGGCCCTGTTCTAGGTTTGGGAGATTAAAAAAAGAAGAAAAAAAGATAGTTGCTGCCTTCAAGTGTTCCCGACTCTAGTGGTAAAAACGTTAAGTAAAAAATAACTATAATAATTTGATGTTTTCTCCTAAAGGTATAGAGGAGATGCATAGAGAAACTAACCTAGCCTGGGAGGGCTTTAAGGAAGGTTTCTCAGAGAAGTAAAACTTGAACTGAATCTTAAAAGGTCTTTAAGAGCTAATTATGCAAATAAATATTCCAGCCACGGAAAACAACGTACGAGCACAGGAAAAGAAGGCACATTGTGTAACTTCGGCAGGTAGGGCTTTTTTGTGGGATGTGGTATACGCTCAAACTTGAAAAGTTCTAGTTCTGCTTTCCACTTCTACCACCTAACTATCGATCTAAGCATGAGAACTAGTTACTTAATTTCTCCTGCTCTCAATTGTCTTATCTCTAAAGTGAGGAGTTATATTAAGACAATTTTTAACTCTGAGTGTAATTTACTTGTCTTGCACATCATCAAACACAAACACAATGGTAACTCTTTGATTATTTATTTATTTATTTATTTTCGGCAGCTGGCTGGTACAGGGATTGAACCCTGAACCTTTGTGTTATCAGCACCAACTGCCAGCCCAGTTATTTCTTAACATTAGGGAAAGAAAAATCTCAGGGTGCTAGATTCTGGTATATATGATTAGAGACTGTAATTTTTCTGTGACTCATCGGCCTGTCCAAAAGAGATCTGATGTTCTGTTACAAGGTACAATAAAATACAATAAAAGGTTTTGCAAATAGGCATTTCAGCATAATTGAGTAGTTTTCATTGCTTATTTCTCGACCACTTGGTACAGTAATAAGTAACCCTATTATAGTAGATGAAAAGACATGTGATTTTTTTTCCCCGCTGTACTGTATCTTCTTTTCTTTCTCATACTTCATAGTTCTCCTTTGAACTCTCCTGCACACTGCTGATGGATTAATCTTAAAAGCAGACATGATCGAGTTACTACTACTCCCTTGCTCGAGAGTTCCCCTTTGCTGTCAAGATTAAACTTCTCAACAGTTTTCTTCCTTCTGGCTTGAGTTATCCAGTACAGACTCACATCTCATGACTAAAACTTTTCATCCAGCTGAATGCACCCCTTCCCCACCTTACGTCCTTTCTTTTTTTTTTTTTTTGTCTTTTTCCGTGTCCGGCAACGGATCACAACCCTCAGTGTTGCCCCCGTACCGGACCGGGGACCGGCAACGGGATCGCAACCCTCAGGGTCGCTCCCGCGCCTCGCTCAGCCAGTGAGCGGGAACCGGTCTGTATGTGGGATCCGAACCCTCGGGCGGGAGCGCCGCCGCGCTTCCCAAGCGGCGCACTTATCCAGTGCGCCACCGGGCCGGCCTCGCCCTTACGTCCTTTCTAAACACACACTTTTCTCCCTAAACAGACCCTGTTAACTATGCTGTTTTTCACCCTCCTGGAGTGCGTTTTTCCAGACCTATCCTCTTTCCCCTTCTGACTGCACACCTGGACCTGTCCTCATCTTTAAGACCTCAGTTCAAATTTTATTAATACTTCTACCAGAATATAAACAGAGAAGATAAAATCTCAGTCAATGAATTCTGCTTTTTATCCATTTTTGCAAAGGTTTTTAAGAGGAAAAACTTGAAAATTTTGGCATAGTTATGGGGATTTGAATCATCTCTAGATGGTCTTTATCCGTATAGTTTCCACCCGCTATTCTTACAGATTACCAAAAAAATGGGGGGAGGGGAGTTTGTTAGAAAATGTTATTCCTCGGAGTTTCGTTTTTAAAAACCAAAAGCAGAGGCTGGCCCGGTGGCGCACTCGGTAGAGTGCGGTGCTTGGGAGCGCGGCGGTGCTCCCACCAAGGGTTCGGATCCCATATAGAGACCGATCCGCTCACAGGTTGAGCGCGGTGCGGGCGCCACATGAGGGTTGCGATCCCGTTGCCGGTCACGAAAAAAGACAAAAAGGAAAAAAAAAAAACAAAAAAACCAAAAGCATCAGAAGATACAGACTGTGGATTTTCCTCAGCCAAAAATGTTTCCTCTTTTGTGACTTTTCTTAAAATAAAGAAACCATATGGGTTTCTCTCTTCAGTTAGATGAAAAAGGCATGAGAGAAGGAAAGAGCCCAAACAGGAACATAATTATAAGCCCAGTTTCATTTGTAAGCTCAATTCTGATAGGTTCATAACCTCTTAGGTCAATAGGAAGTTGTTAGAACCTTCAGTATATGAGATTTTCACTTGTCCTTATAATATTATAGCAATATTAAAACCAAATTCTATTTTTGACCTATCCTACCACTTTATCCCACTCCTTAGTTAGCTATTTAGGTTATGCTACATTCTAGAATACTAGAATCTGTGTTAGAATCCTACCACAGCAATTCAGAATAGTCCAGAAAAAAAGGAACAGGATTTTAAAAAAGAATAAATAGGGGATTTAACAGTGAAAAAAAATGACTTTTTTCCAGAGGTAGTGAGGCCAGTGTTTTTACCACTGCAGAAAGTTATTTAACATATGTATATTTAAATACATAAGTGGTGTGTACCTGAAGTACCAACATTATTTCTGCAGGGAAAGAAGGTTGTAACAAAGAACATGGGGCAGGGGAATGAAAAGGAAAAGAAAATTTAGAATAAGATGAAATGGAAAGGGGATGCAAAGAAATACAAAATAAAACAAAATAGAAAAATAAAAATTATAGAAAGCAAATGTATGAAAAAGGGGACGGTCAATTGGCTACAGAAGGTATTGAAAAGAAGAAAAGTTAATAATCAGGTGAAAAAAAGTGGTGGTTATGTAATTAATGAGAGGTTACAGTAGAAGATGAAAGTGGGTAAAATGAAGCAGTTGGAGAAGATTGAAATAGGTGAAAGAAGCAACCACAAAATGCTGCTCCCTGTCACTGTTCTGTTTGTGGGTTCAGGAAACCAGTAAAGAGGAGCTGTCTTTCCAAGGTGTAGGACTCGAAGTGAACTATCCTCTCAAAATCACTTATCTTTCATTTCAGGCTCTCCTATGTGCTGTAAGTGTCCCTAGGGTTCTCTTCTTTCTTTTTTTTCTTTTTTTTTTTTTTTCCTGGCACTGCCCAGAAGCATGCCTGCTAATTACTCCAAAGAACCTATGTGTATTATATGTAGGATTTTTCTAGAAATCCCTTAGTCTGCTGCTCAGGCAAAACCCAAATTTGTCAACCTTCATATATGGCAATATTTTACTTATTATTTTAGGGTGGCACTTTGAGGTTTAAATCAGTGATTTTGGTCCTTTGCTTTTTCCGAATATTTAAAAAATTTTTTAAAAAGAAAAATGTAGACTGAACTAAGCATTTTAAAGGCAATTACAGTGAAGCACGAGTCCTCGTGTATTAGACATATTCTCATAAATGTAATGCATAAGTACATAAAGAGTCCAGCATTTAAAATGATGGATATAATAAGAAATATGTCACTGTATTTTAGAGGGAATCAAGGAGATTTGGAGAGCATTTCCTACAGAAAAAGGCAAATTATAAAGCAGTATCAAAAATAATGTCTGCATTTCAGTTACTTTGATAGAACAAAAGTAAGTTATAATGCAAATATAATAGATTAAAATTTAACAGTAGTATTACCTCTAACTAGTGAAGTTTTGAAGCCATAAAAGGAGGAAAACAGCAATTCTTGAGGAAGAGCAGAAAGGGGAGTTGACTTGAACTACAGTAGGAAGCATGAGTGTTTGGTAACCATCTTTTGTCAGTAATATGAAGGTACTTCAAAAAGCTCATGGAATGATTCGTATTATCCTTTAATTCCATTTTTCCATGAACTTTTTGAAGTACCCTCCTAATAGCATTTACTGAGCACCCACCAAATGCCAGGCACTATGCTATTTTAGTGAGCTTGGTGCTGGTATTTTCATCTTATAGATAAGGAAACTGAGACACAGAGAAATTGGCTAAGTTGGCAAATTGTCTAAGTAGTGGCACTCATACAGAAACCATGCCAGTCTTGTACCAGAGACCATTCCTTCTAGCTCATGTCACTGTGTATGCTGCACTGCGTTTCATAGTAAAGTTATGAAACAGAAATGCCTCATGAAGGAAGGAGATGTGAGCTCTCTCGGAATAGATGTATAAGTAACTTCTGGTGGTAGCCTTGAGTAAAGGGCAGGGGATAATAAATACCAGAAAACTGGGGCTGGCCCGTGGCTCATTTGGGAGAGCGCGTTGCTGACAACACCAAGTCAAGGGTTAAGATCCCCTTACCGGTCATCTTTATATACAAAAAATAAATAAATGAACAAACAAATACATACATACATACATACTAGAATACTCATTTCAGTCCTGTGACTGTGAAAACAGTTATGGTAGTTTTGAATGGTTAGCCTAATACTGTCATAAGTAGTAAGTTTACTGAAAAATTTGTGGTGATTTTTAAAGATTGGACATTGAAAGGTGTCAGATTTCTGTTTAGTAAATTCAAACTTACTTGGAACTCATAATTTCCTTCTGAGTAGAATTATTTAGGAATTAGTGGGAAAAACACAGGTATTATTAAACTTTAAATTTGGGATTAACCCTTTAAAAATATGTAGATAAGTCTTTTCTAAAAAAGAGATAAGTCTTTCAAAAAAATAAATATTTTCTAACTTCTGTAATAGTTACTTAGAAGAAATCCAAAATGGACTTTATAAGAGAAAGTAATAAATATTTATGAAGTTTTGAAATAGGATAATCTCCCACTATGAACTTATTTCTTGAAAATACAAGTCTATGTAAACTCTTTGTAATTTTTATTTAGAAGGCAAATTTACTTTGTAATTGCCCAGTTTACTCATAGAGTAAGCATCTTTTATGCATATTGTTTATTCTATGGGTGTTTTTCCCTATATTTTACACTATCTACTAAAGGCTCAGGTAATATGTGATATAAACACGTACGTGATAATGAATATTTGTTTACACATTTTATCATAACATTTTTGTTAGTAAGTTTTTAAAATGATCTTTATTTCATGTCATTATAACTTAAACATAAAGTTCTATTTTCTGTTTTTTAAAAAAAAGCATGTATAATAATGATAATTGACTACCACATCTGGTTTCTTTTGATTTCTTTTTAAATTAAGTGAAGGTGACCATTCTTACTGTGGAAACTAATGGGGATTTGAAAAATAAAAATAATTTAAATCTATGGATTATGTGTACAGGGAAATTTTATACAAAGCAAATTAGAATTTTTAACAATTAGTATTTTGGTGGTTGTAAATTCAGTCATAGCCCATG
The DNA here is from genome assembly GCF_000696425.1 of Galeopterus variegatus. Lineage (NCBI taxonomy): Eukaryota > Metazoa > Chordata > Mammalia > Dermoptera > Cynocephalidae > Galeopterus > Galeopterus variegatus. Next base: position 729,991 of record NW_007726245.1, read on the forward strand.
GAATCCAGTTTTATTTCTAAGCCTTAGCTTTATCTGCCATGACTACAGTTTATTTCTTTTAATTATAAAACTGAGGTTAACAGACATTATGACTGAATAAACTTAAAAGGGCTTATATTATACAAACCTATAGAAAGTGAAAATCTTTCTCCAACGCAATATTTTTTAATTCCATGAAACAAAACCACAAAAATCTGTTATAGTGTTATAGACATCTTTAGACTATCAGAGTTTAATTAAAGTTTAAAAAACTAATGACATTTTAGTTTTTAAAATAAATCTTATGTATAGCAAAGATCAAACAAAATTGTCAGTGTGAAAATTTTCTTACCTCAGCTGTTAACTTCTTTTGCAGAATGCTAAATTCTTGTTCTAACTGGACATTTTGGTGATTTGGCTAAGAAAGCAAAGGGGTGGTTCAATTCAGATTAAAAATGGTTCTCTAGCAAACTGAAATGGTTTCTGTAGAAAAAGAGGAAGTTTATCAATAGCTGATTCCGGAAGTGCAATAACCCGCAAAATGACTAAGAAATGTATGACTTTAACAGAACTTATTTTAAAACACAATTTGGAGCCATATGATTTGAATGCTTTTAATTAATGTCTATAAGTAAACATTTGAGACTCTTTAGTAATGTGATCATATAATTTAAATATTTAGAATGGAGTCCTGAAGAGAAAATTGTGTGTTCTAAGGAAAAGCTGCCAGTTGGGTTGTTACCCATAGTGAGATTTCTTTTTATAAGTTAATGATGTGTTTTGTTTACTTGTATGAACTTAGGCAAGTTGCTGCACTTCTGTGTCACCATTTCCTCCTCTGAAAGAATATTTCCCTTTTTGGGTTTTTGTAAGGATTAAATAAGATAAAATAAATAAATAAATAGGATAACATAACATATAAATGTCTCATATATAGTAGGCAACCAGTAAATGTTAATGTTATTTTATAATACATAACTGGCAAAGCCCAGGTAAAAGTATAACTAAGTTATTTTGACCAAATACTTTACTAAGTGATTTTTGAGTTCAACTCTGCAGCTATTTATTCAACTACCCACAAAGTAGGTACTTCTCAGTGAAAAATAAAATAAATTGGGAATCTCTTTTAAATAAAAAATTAGGCAAATTGTATTGAAAAGATTATGAATCCATCTGAATAAAAAATTTCTTTGGGCAATCACTTTCTAGCCTCTTTCCTCACCTGAAAAATAAAGATCATAATTCCTAATTTATAAGTTTATTATGAGATTAAATAAATGTAAAGCACCTTGCATAGTGCGGGTTGTATTAGGTATGGCAAGTGTTAACCCATGCACTGCTTTCCCCTGGTTACTGTAGAGGAACACAGATTATTATGACCTAGTTCATAACTACAGTGTACTTATGATTTGGTACAAAATAAATAGTTGGGTTTTTGGTTTTTTGTGTGTGTTTTGTAAAGAGGTCTTATTATAAAGCAGAATATAATCAAAATGCTATAAAGCTTTTGATTTCTTATTTTAAAATCCCTGAATTAAGCTGGTGAACCATAATACCCAGGGGTAGAAAATAAGTGTTTATGTTAAAAAATAACTTTAAAATTTCAAATTCAAAGATATCTTAACCACCATCTTTAAATACTTGTCAAGTTTGTAAAGGAACCACTTCCATTTGTTCATGAACTATATCATTGGATAGTATTATTCTGAAAGTATGTGTTTTAACAGGCAGGAGAGTGAGTGATGAATTTTTAATATTTCTGCAGTAGAAGTTTTCTGTTTGGTGAGAAAATGTTTGTCCCGTATGTTGATTATGAAAGTAGTTTCTTAGATAATTTTATTTTCACAAGGTACTAATTTGTTTTGTTTTGTTTTGTTTTTTTGTCTTTTGTGTTTTTCCGTGTCCGGCAACGGATCGCAACCCTCAGTGTTGCCCCCGTACCGGACCGGGGACCGGCAATGGGACTGCAACCCTCAGGGTTGCTCCCGCGCCTCGCTCAGCCAGTGAGCGGGAACCGGTCCGTACGTGGGATCCGAACCCTCGGGCGGGAGCGCCGCCGCGCTTCCCAAGTGGCGCACTATCCAGTGCGCCACCGGGCCGGCCCCTAATTTGTTTTAATTTCCTCTCACAGGTATTTATTTATGGTACTTGATTTAAGGAGTGCTTTCTCTTATCACTGTGTGTTCTTGTGAACAATCTCAGATTTTTAATTTGCACAAAATGGGATCTCTGCCCAGTTTCATTTCTAATCTGGGCCATTTTACCCTTCAAAAGATAACCTGCTGTCACTGTGATTGGCATGAGTATTCTCATGCTTTCCTTTTTAGTTGTTGACATTTAGCTGTATCTGGGAATAATATGGTTATGATTTATTGTTTAAGGAATGTTTTTTGTTTCTTTTTTTACAAATTTGTAAAAAAAAAATTTATTATAATAAATTGATAATAAAATTGATGGTTTATTTTTTTCCCTCTCATTTTAAGATGTAACCTAGATGTTTGGAACCATACAACTTGTAGAAGTGAATTTGATGACTGAGAGCAGTATCACCTAGGAGTTCTGTAAAAATTACCAATGCCTGGAGCTCACCCTGTTCCAGTTGAATTAGAAAGAGGGCATTGGAATTAGGCATTGGTGCTTTTTAAAAACTCTTCAGGTGAATCTAGAAGGGGAAGTAAGATTGTGGTCATACTCGGAAAAAAATATATAAAATATTTTCTTAAGTGGCTAGCATGTTGCCCAAAATAAACACTTAATAAGGGATAAGATTTTTTTTTAATGTGGCTTTGTCTTTAATTAGTATGCCCTGTGTCATTTTCAGTAGATACTTGGAAATTCTTTCAAACAATATTTGTAATTTATTTAATTGAAGATGGAAATCTTGACTTAAATGAAAGTCATTATTTTACTTGAAGCCAATTTCTTTAAAGGTTAGACAATTACCTAATGTATCCTGTTTTCCAAACTTGAACACACACACACACAAACATGCGCGCGCGCACACACACACCTTTGCTTATGTCACATTGGATAGTAAAAAGTAAATGGCCATTTATTAGGCCACCTGGCAACCTTGAAGTCCAAAAATTAATCAACTTTGGGTATTTGTTATTAATGCTCCAATAAGCAGTTTCATAGAAAAGATAAATATTACTCTTAAACAGTAAAACATACTTTACATTTACACCTGACCTTCTGGTAAGGCTATAAATCTCATTTATTTTAGTTGTGCTCTATTTTTTATTGATTTTTGCAATGTGTTCTCTAAGATAATAAAGTGAATGCAAATATACATAGTCACAGTATTATTCTAATGAGTTTTAATTTATACAAAATTTAAAGTTTTAATTTAATACTTATAGTAGAAAAACACTTTCTTATGTATGTCATATGTAAGGATGAAAGCATCTAGTCTAAAATTAGCTGTGTTGTATATAAGCTGGTATGTATTCTGCCACATCCAGCAAAAAAGTTACCATTAAATTATACAGTTCAACTCTATGCATTAGGAATTTGACACCTCTTAGACGTTGAAGCATATGCTTGGTTCTAAGGACACACTAAAACTTTTCAAAGTTTAATTACATTCAGACAAAGATCATCTAACTACTATTACTGAACATGGCATATTTATTGAATTATCCCTTGCTACCTCTATTAGTCAGTTTCTTTAACTTATCTTTAAAACCTTACCCAAACACTTGGTTGTTTTATCATTTGCTTTTTAAAACATTCAGTGTCAAGACAAAAGTATACAGTTAAAGTAATTAAGTAAGCAGGGATACTTCTCCCCTTCTTGCCTGGTTTATTCTAAATTGCAAGGCCTACCCTGTCAAATTTTAGATCATCATACCAACACTTTGGTTTTAAATACCTAACTGACTTCATTTTTACTCCATAACCTTTTTCATTGCTACTTTGCATTTTTCTTCACTAAAGCATCTGTTAGTAAGTTTTTCAGTTTCTTCTTCATCTTTTCTTTCCCTCATAGCTGTGAGCACTCCAGTGGATTGCATCATTAGGTTGGGCCCTGTGAGCTGTTTTGCTCTTTTCCAAGTGTCTGATTCAGCAGTCCATAGTCCACTGCTTGCCAGAAAATCGCCATTGCTTCTAGGCTGACGCTTGCCTACTTGTTTTGATCTTCTGAGAGATGAGACTTTGTTTGCCAGAACCACAGTTGATAGAAATAGAAGGGTACAGATAAGAAAAAGGACTGCAATTATAATTAAGCAAATTAGCATAGCCATGTTGTTGTTGTTTTCCTCACAGCTATCCTTTTTGAAAATTTCACCAGGACTTTTGCTTATGTTTTCAATGTTCTGTACTGTTGAAGACCTGTTCCTGACAACAGAAGGTGTATAAAGCTCTTGTTCAGATTTAGGAATTAAAGATACGAAGTGAGATGATGTTGCTATTTCAGGCATGTTTGTAGAATTACCTTTATAATCAACTTCAGGAGTTACAGAGTTTGTGTTAATGTTTTCATTTTGGTTTCTGCCCATCTTGTTTAGAATAACTGTATCCCAGGCAGTAGTAGTATTAGCCCACAGATGGGTATAATTTACTTTTGTTCCAGGAGACAAAGAAAAAACTGTTGTCATCAGAAAGGCAAGATGCAGGTAATGTCCTGTGTGCTCCATGTCCATGAATATCTGTTGGGAGAGCAATATAATTTGTTAATATGTGAAAGAATGTTCCTATTTTGGTAACTGTAGTTAAAACAGACAGTTGCGATGTTACAAGTAAGCTACAAGCTTGTGCCTGAACATTGCTACTCTGTTTGAATTCCTTCTCAACTGAATTTTTTCCTATTATTCTTAGTCTACATATAAAGAAGCATTTTAGTTTCTACTGTATTTTAGATCCTAGAAGTTAACATTACAGATAATTATTAATCATTTTAAACCAAATATCATGGCTTTATATAGTTTTCTCCTTTTTAAGCATGCTAGACTTCAGCTTTGAGTCAGATACTTCTGCTTTTCCTACACTTTTGATTTCTCTTTTTTTAAAAAAAAAAAACCATTTAAGGGTCATTCTTGCAGAAACTCCCCACCCTCTAACTAACCCGTCACCATTCTTTATGATAAAGGAGAAATGTGGCCCTGAACATTTTGCTTCATGTATGAAAAGAAAATGCAATGGCCCTTTTTTTTGGGGGGTGGGGGGGAGATGGAGAGAGGAAAGTTAGGTAGCAACCAAAAAGAAATGACTTCAAATAGGAATTCAATGTGTTCTTTTTCCTTCTGGGTGTTTATCTTGAAGCTTAAAATAAAGCTAATACTTAGAAATATATTCCCAGCATTTGTGAAAGTAATTTTATATAGTGGTGGTTCTCTCCTTTCACCTCTATTTTCCTGGACTCTACTGTGTCTTTCTGAAAACAAAGGTATGCCAGTTTTCTCAACCTAAAAATCTAATGTAACAAAGAAAAAGAAGCAGATCTTTTTCTGAATAATCTCAAAAGTTCAATAAAAGTTACTGGCTTTAAAAAAAAAAAAATCATCATTTATACCTAGCATTTTTTTCTGATTTTGACATAATTCTAAAAAAAGAAAATTTACAATAAAATAAAAAGAAATAGAGCATAGGATCTTGGGGACTTAGAATGAAGTGACAGATTGTGAGTATCTCAACATATGAGAGTACTTCAGAAAGTTCATGGAAAGATTCAAAATATCTTTTAATTCTGTTTTTCCTCAAATGTTTTGAAGTACCCTCATATAATTGAAAAAGTTGTTTCAGTTTTATCTTTGAGCTTCCTGGAAACCAGTACAAAAAGTAGACAAGTTCTGTTCTTAATTCTCAATATCCACCATATGATTAAAGATTTAAATAGAACTGGCATATCTGTTCCTGGTACTGCTAACTAGTAGAAAAGATTTATCGCCATTATTGAGGTATCTGTTATGATAATACACCAGTTGGTCCTGAGCTACTTTTATAGGAGCGTTTTATTGTTGGCATTTATTTGTGGGAACTAAAGGCAAAACTAGGATTGTTCTCCTGAGATTTACTAAATGAAATTTCCTGGTTAAGAATCCTGTGTATTTTGTAGAAGTTCTTCTCAAATTTAAATGTACATGGGAGTCCTTTTTCTTTTTTTTTAAATGCAGATTCTGATTCAGCAGGTCTAGGGTGGGGCCTGAGATTCTGTATTTCTAATCCACTCAAGTGACACAGAGGCCACTTCTAGTCATGCTTTTGAGTATCAAGGTTTTAGAAGAAATAGTTGTTATACGTTATTGGATAACATCTGTATACTATTGAAATACAGGAATTGAGAATAACATGTGATATGTTGTTATACAAACAAAAGTAGCATATAATAAACAATACTAACTGGAAACTAACATCTGAAGTAATATTTCATATTACTAGTAGAGAGGAAAAAACCTTTATTAAATGTTCATTGGATTATGACTATTAGACAGTTAAAAATACAGTATACTGACTTTTGTATAATAGTGTTCAGCTTCAGTTTTTAAGTTTAATTACATAAATCTTTGGATACTTTATGAGTCACATACTTTTATACTAGACTGGACTTCTGCATTACATGCTAAAATGATTTAAAGTGAATTATTCTCATCACATTAGTTCATTAACAACGTAGCGTATGCATCATAGTAGGCGTACACATTTTAACTGTGCTTACCACAGGACAGATAATAGGCCCGCTGTTGATTGTTTTAGCCAGATGTACTGCCATGCCCAAATAAACAAACTCTTGGCGAAATGAGACTTTCTCTTACCCTTACAAATGCCTGAGAATTGAAAACGGTTTCTACATCTCTAATTTATGTTGTGGAGGCCAGGTTGTATTATCAAAAGTTTTTTTTACTTATCTCTGATCATTTTCAATAAAATTTATGATGTCTAAGCATTAGTAATGAGAAATTTTTCTTAAATTTTTTTCTTTTAACAAAACTTTCTAATTCACTTGTGGAGTCCAAACTCAAATCCTTTCTAATCCTAAATTAAAACTCTATGTTGAAGGTGTCGGTGACGGGCCATAATAATCATATACAGTGTATATTGACAAAATAAAAAAAAAATAAAAAATAAAAAATAAAATAAAATAAAATAAAATATTACAGTTTTATTAAGGACTAAAACCAAAAAAAAAAAAACTCTATGTTGAAGGTAAATCTTTCCATTTCTAACTTAAATTTTACTTGATAAAATATTACAGTTTTATTAAGGACTAAAACCAAAAAAAAAAAAAACTCTATGTTGAAGGTAAATCTTTCCATTTCTAACTTAAATTTTACTTGATAGGACAGAAAAGAACCAACATTTTCAATCACTTATGATTCTACTTTGTTAGTAAGATTCTTACACACTCTTTGAAAGCACTTCCTCAAACACTAATCTGTACAAAGTTAGAAGTGAAAAGGCACAGGAAAAGCCATACACATGACCTACCTTACAAAATGCTTGGTCAAAATCTGATTATAATGTGATTTTAATAAACCACTTCTTTTCTTGTCTTCTTTTCTTATTTAAAGGAGAATAAACTTGGAGAATACGAACCTTAAAGTCAATCTGCAGTAAAAAAAAAAGGATATGTACAGCTAGTTTTCCACTTTAAAACCAAACCACAGATGACACATTTCCTTTCCACTGCAACTAAAGCACATGTCACAGGAGAAAAAAAAAGAAAGAAAAACTCCAGCTTGTCTAGTTGGCCACTGGCATAACAGGAGGCTTTGTAGAACAAATCCCGCCTCCAGAGTGGGGGCGAGGGGTGGGGAGAGTTCCACTTAATGCCTTTTGACCTTATACTCATTATATATGCATGCTATATGCTTTTGAATCATATAGTAGTATTATTCAAAAGAGGTTACAAAATGGCATCTTCCCTGCAGCATTAAAATCTTCTCTAAAAAATTTATTTCTGTACCACAGACTGATTTGAAAACGTGAGTTTGGAGTCCTTGGGGTATTTGATAATAAAAGTGATATATACATAATTGACATTTTAAATTGTGGAACTACAGCAATGATTTGAGCAAATACTTAGTAAACTTAGATGATATGGGGATAGAAAATGCTTTTGTGTGATGTAGTGTGTGCACACACATACACTCCCCTTGAATGTCATGTCATCACGACATTGAACATGTCTAAAATGGGCTTTATTTTTCCTCCAAAAATGGCTGCCCCTCATGATCTCCTTGTTTCTTTTTTTTTTCCTTTTTGTCTTTTTTCGTGACCGGCAACGGATCGCAACCCTCAGTGTCGTATTTATTGGCTTACACAAGTGAATAGTCCAGAGATAAATTTGACCCCAGAAGAGGCTTTAACTGGGACTCAAATGATATATCCAGGGCCTCAGTTTCATTTCTCAGCTCCTTCTGTACAGTATCCTAAGATAGGAGCCAGCAACTCCCAGGGCTTTATATTCCCTTATTTATGATTATCAGGAAAGAAAAATCTCAAATCCCAACAATTTAAGCGAAAGTCCCTGATTTGAGCCTCTTCGGCCCTGGTTTTCCTGATTTGAATCATGTTTATTGCTGAATCAGTATCTGGTCAAGTAGGATAAATGGATTGTCTAAAGCCTTTCCAGTTCACTTCAGAGCTCCAGGAGTGTCATACCTACCCAGACTGTTCACCCGGGAAGACTGGTGGGCCCTAGAGGCAACTAATCAATGCCTGCGTCCTCCTTTATTAACTTTTGGACAAATGTTTCTCGTTGCTAAAAATTTTACAGTTGGAGATTTGTCTCTTCCCTTTTACTCTAGCCATATTTCTCAATGTCTGAAGAACAACTGATTTAAAAAATGAATCTAGACTTTGAATAATTGCTTTATATTATTATTCTTTCTAAAAAACTAATCAGAAAATAAAATAATAGAATAGTGACATCTGTATATTTATTAAGAATTCTGTTAATCTGTGTCCTTTGTTGTTATCTTCCTTAGGTTCAAAACTGGTCAAATCAATGGCGATTTGCTGATATACCACGTCTTGCTGACTTTAAAGCCATATTATGCAAAGCCATATGAAATCGTAGTGGACCTTACCCATACTGGGCCTAGCAACCGCTTTAAAACAGACTTTCTCTCCAAGTGGTTTGTTGTTTTTCCTGGCTTTGCTTATGATAATGTCTCTGCAGTCTATATCTACAACTGTAACTCCTGGGTCAGGGAGTACACCAAATATCATGAGCGGCTGCTTACGGGCCTCAAAGGTAGCAAAAGGCTCATTTTCATTGACTGCCCTGGGAAACTAGCTGAGCACATAGAGCATGAACAACAGAAACTACCTGCTGCTACCTTGGCTTTAGAAGAGGACCTGAAGGTATTCCACAATGCTCTCAAACTAGCTCACAAAGACACCAAAGTTTCTATTAAAGTAAGTTTCAGTCTGTATTTTGTGAATCATTCATTGTCTTTCTTGACTAACCAGACTATATCCTGGCCTCCCTTTGTGTCCCCATAGCTGTATATTAAATATCAAGTAAGTCCAGATGTAGGAAGACCAATATTTCTGTCTTCGTGGAGGTCCTGCGGAAGATACGAGAAGTATACACTTAATTGTATTCTAGGTTAGGTTGGAGGCAGAAGAGAGTTGTAGAGAGGGCAGTGTGCTATATGTCAGTCAAATGGTAGGAATGTGTGGAGAATGGAAATTACTGTGTGAGAGTTCTTTTATTATTACGTGCTTTTTGCAGAGTGAGGAACATGAACATTCAGAATAAAATCAGTACTTGTCTGTAGGATTCTTGACCTTTTTTAAAAAGTAAAATTAATTTTTTTCTGATGACTTCAGTTTCTTTTGAGAGCATTTTTCACAATAATTATTAAACCAATTTGAATATATAATAATGGTAACCCTTCCTTACATGGCAAATATGGTGTGTTGGTTGGTTGGTTGGTTTTTGGAACCTCTTAGAATTCTACATAATGGCATTTAATTCTTTTCCACTCCACCCCCTCACCACCACTTTCCAGGTTGGTTCTACTGCTGTTCAAGTAACCTCAGCAGAGCGAACAAAAGTCCTGGGGCAGTCAGTCTTTCTAAATGATATCTATTATGCCTCGGAAATTGAAGAGATCTGCCTAGTGGATGAGAACCAGTTCACGTTAACCATTGCAAACCAGGGCACACCGCTCACCTTCATGCACCAGGAGTGTGAAGCCATTGTCCAGTCTATCATTCATATCCGGACCCGATGGGAGCTATCGCAGCCTGACTCGATCCCCCAGCACACCAAAATTCGGCCAAAAGATGTCCCTGGGACACTGCTCAATATCGCATTACTTAATTTAGGCAGTTCAGACCCTAGTTTACGGTAGGTTTTTAAAAATTCATTTCAACTTTATTCAGGGTTTGTTGCTTTTAAAATGGGACCATTTAATAAGCTTTTAAAGCAGCTGCTACCTTAATACTGTAAATTGGAAAGTATGCCATGTGGGTTAACCAGCGTGATCTCATCAAGCTATGGGATATTCACATGAACTGTGGATGGAATTCTGAGTAGGGTGATTCATACTAAACCAATATATGTACTTTCTCCAGGAAACTTTCATCTGAAACAGACAACATAGCAGATTTTTTTTTTCCAAAGAAAATGTCCTTTTTAAAAAAGCCTACTCCTAAATTAAGTTTCTATTCCTCTGAGTCCTCTAATTAAGTTTTCCCATGTTCAAAAGTATATCATGATTACATTTCCTAACAGTCAAATCAGATTATCATTGTTTGACAAAGGAAGGCCTAATAACGTTCAATTACTCAAACAATAACATTATTGCATACTTTCCACCTATGTCACTTTAACAGAATTCTTGAAAGAAATCTTAAGACAAATATAAATGTCATCTGAACATTTATAATTGGTTCTGTTTAGGCCTAATAATTTGAACATGAATGTGGAAAGAGCATGGCCTGTGGAGTTAGTAGATTTGGTTTAAATCTAGATCTGCTACTTTCTAGCTATGTGTGACTTTGGGCAAGATACTAAAGTTTTCTGAACTCTAGTTTCCTCATTTGTAAAATAAATTAACAATGCTTTTCTTATATACCTACAAAGGTTTAATAATTAGTATGTGTGGCAGTATACTATAGCATCTAGCAAATAGTTTGTGCTTAGTAAAAGTATTTCTCCCCTTCCCTGCTTACCTTCCTGCCAAAGTCTTTTATACCCTTTCCCCTCCTTCCCCCCTTTCCTTTTCATGTTAGGATAATTCTTTGTCTTAAGTACTTCAAGATTTTTCAGATACAAAATCCGAGCTTCAGAAAAATCTTCCCTAGGGTATAACATAGCCCAGGTTTTATAGTGGGCCTTTTTGGATTCCAGATTCACCTTTATTTAAAAGGAAAAAAAAACCCAACAGGATTTCTTTACCTGGATGGGTTGAAATATACAGAGTAAAAGTTAATATCAAAATAGTATAACTTAGAATTCTTAGGCATTAAAGAATGCCAACAACCTTTTAATAATTATTAGCTTGGGTGAACCCATACTCTAGTGAAATAAAGCAAGCTGACAGCTTCTGCTTTTTGCTGATACATGTCATCCCAGAGAAAAGCCTTTAGGCAGGCTAAAATTTCAGTGCCTTTTTTTCCCCTGTGTGGTTGTCACATAAATATATTAGCATGACAGAAGTTCAGAAGTCAGGAAAAGCTGAAATTTACTGAGCAGTCAAACTAATATCTTCTGCTGTATGTGGGAGAAAATTAAAATTTGAAAATTGAGTCCAAGTTTTTAAAGCTGTCTTCTACATTACTTAAATACATTTTCAGACATTTATAAGTGAGTTTTGGTCCTAATGGAACCTGGATATTACAGTTTTTTGTTTTCAGCAGTTATGTATGAAAGAATGAGGACTCAGAAGGAAAAGTGGAGGGACTTAATTATAAGTTAATTTTGTTTTTGACTTCCAGTGTGTAGTGTAACTAACAGGACACCCAGAAAGAAATTCTCAATAGATGCTGATTGAATATTTTAATATTCTAATTTGATGAGGGGCCACCTCATTTCTCTTCTTACGATCCCCATTGCAACTGGATCAAGTGGGAGAAAGAACCACAATTTGAGTTTTTGCTTTACTAAAAACATATGGTATACCTTATTCTGACTTTCTATTGATAAACCTTAGGACCATAAATCTCTCAAATTTTATGGCCTAGTGAAATGTCTTTTAGGAAGGCCTACACCCACCTGTCTTGGGAGCCTCATAGTACTCTTCTGGTTATGTCAAGAATCTCCTTTTTTTTTTTTTTAATTCCTAAATGATCAAGGGGTATTTTGGTTTTACCATAGACTCATAACATCTTATCTTTAATTGATCATAAAATTTAAAAATAGTTGATCATACTTTGTAATAGAATCAAAGATTGTATGTTATAAAAAATTGGGGGAGTTATAAGGAAAATAAGTTTTAAAACAACTTCATTTGTGTTTTCTCCTAGGTCAGCTGCCTATAATCTTCTGTGTGCCTTAACTTGTACCTTTAATTTAAAAATCGAGGGCCAGTTACTAGAGACATCAGGTTTATGTATCCCTGCCAACAACACCCTCTTTATTGTGTCTATTAGTAAGACACTGGCAGCCAATGAGCCACACCTCACGTTAGAATTTTTGGAAGAGTGTATTTCTGGATTTAGCAAATCTAGTAAGTAATGATAATTTTCTTTAATACTAACAATGATTCTAAGAAAATTAAAGAAAACTCTTTCACTCCAGAATTTGCCAGTGAAGTCTTTGACTTGTTATATTTTTACTTTTTTACCTCTTCTCATTTTTCGTCTGTGATACCCTGTAAGTGAAGGAACTCCGAAGGAACTTCCTGGTAGGCTACATTGAGAAATCCATCAATAAAAGCAAGCTGGCAAGATTTTGGTACCTTACATGTCTCTGGACCACTTACAAAGTATTTTCTTCACTCTCTCAGTCTAATTAGCTTCAGTATTTCTCTTCTTAGCAGAACATGCCACATGAGTAAAGTATGCACATTGTCTCCTTGCTTTTAGGAAAACAGTCATTTTCTCTTTTCTTCAGGTTGACTTTGTGATATTATTATATACATATGATGTACGGAGAGTGCAGTGGCACATAATACAGGGTCCAGAGTTTGTCCTGCACTGGCTCTAATAAGTCTCAAAGTTAGCATCCACTCTTTATATCAGTCCATCTTTTTATTTATTTATTTTTTTAGTTGGTGGCTGGCCAGTAAGGGGATCCAAACCCTTGACCTTGGTGTTATCAGTACCAAGCTCTACCAGTAAGCTAACCAGCCAGCCCTATATCTGTCCATCTTTATGCTCTTTAGTAGTATAAATGTTGGTCTTCTCTCAGTTTATTTCCTGACATTTTCTTCAATTTCTCTTTCTCCATAATGCATAAACTGTTTTTCCCTACAAACACATTTCTCTATTAGATAATTAAAAGCTTTAACATTTCATCAAGACTAGGTCACTATATATGTGTTTTTGTGTATATGTATGTATATACACACACATTATATACATACATTATATATACATTTTTTCTGTAAGAAATATATAATATATATGTATATAATTATATAATTATACAATATATATATAATTTTTTTCTGTAAGAGATATAGGAATATAAACCTAACAAGAAAATGTGTAAGACTGGCAAAGAAAAGTATAAAGCTTACTTAATAACTATTAATATAAGAAAAGATTTCAGTTACTGGACAGGCATATTGTGTTCCTGCAAGAACAGTTCTTCCCGGATTATTACAAATTTATTATAGTCCCATCAAAATGGCCATGGGATTTGAAAACTGAGAATGGAGATAGAGGCTGGCCAGTTAGCCTGGTTGGTGAGAGCACAGTGTTAGAACACCAAGGTCAAGAGTTTGGATCCCTTTACCAGCCAGCCACCAAAAAATAGAAAGAGAGAGAATGGAGGTAGAAATGATTCTAAAATTATTCTAAATTCTACTTGAAAGTACAAGAATAGCTAAGAAAATATTAAAAGGAAAAGAAAACAGACTTGGCATTACAGATGTCTGAACACTTTGTAATGATACAATAATTAAAATGGGTGTTTGAGAATCAGCAGTCAGATCAGTTTAAGAGAAACAGGTTGATAAAGAAGCATCACAAACTAATGAGTGAAGATTAAATCATTTAAGAAATGAGGTTGGGATATGAATTGTTAGGTCTTTATCTTCACCATACACCACAAGATACCAAATAAGTTCTAGCTATATATATTTTTTTCCTTTTTGTCTTTTTTACTGACCGGTAACGGGATCGCAACCCTCGGTGTCGCACCCGTACTGGGGACCAGCAACGGGATCGCAACCCTCGGTGTTGCGCCCGCACCACACTCAGCCAGTGAGCAGGAACCGGTCTCCACATGGGATCCGAACCCTCGGCAGGAGCGCCGCCGCGCTCCCAAGCAGCACACTCTCCAGTGCGCCACCAGGCCGGCCCAAGTTCTAGCTATATTTAAGAGCTGAATATAAACACTGGGACCATTGAAAACAGAAAAGGAAGAAGTGAATATTTAGCTGATTTCTAGATGAGTAAGGACATACGAAGCAAAAAAGTGATAGAGGGAAACAGTGACAGATATAACTACATAAAACTTCAGAACATCTCTACTCAAGAACAAAAAATGAAAGATAAATTAAAAACTAGGAAATCCAGTTGGGGTGATTATAAGAAAAGATTAATATCCTTAGCCATGAAGAGTTCTTATACAATTATAAGAAAAGTAGATCAACAGCAACATACAGATGCTAAAAAAGAATGCATTTTAAGAAATTCACTAATCAAAGAAATGCAAATAGAAAGAACAGTGAGATAACATATTCCCCTATCAGATTGGCAAAGATATTTTTAAAAATTCAGTGCTGATGGTAGAATTGTGAGCAGGGGCAATTTTTCTAGAAAGTAGTTCATAAGTGGATATCAAGACCATTAAGAATGTTCAGACCTTTTGGCCTCATAATTCCACTTTTCAGAATTTATCCTAAGGAATTAATTTTAAGTGTTTATCATAGCATTATTTTTTATTTAGGTTTTTAAATTGAGGTATATCTTGTCATCAGTAAAGTGCCTAGATCTTAAGTGAATAGCTTGATAAACTTTAACGTGTGAATATATCACGGAAGTATCTTCAAGATCAAGATACGAAACAATTCCAGCATCTAAAATGATCCTTTCTGTCAGTACCATCCCTTCACCAAGAATAAACACTACTGTGACCTCTATTGCCACAGACTTATTTTACCTACTTTTGAACTTCATACAGCATTATTTATAATAGCAGAAAAAAAAATCAGAACAGTCCAAAAGTCAGTGAATAAAGAACTGATTAAACTATTGGATCTCCATAAGATGAAATAATATGAAACCATTAAAAATGTTTTTGGTGCAAAGTGTTGGTTTCAGAAGATGAAAATACTTTGGAGATGGATGATGGCGATGATTGCACAATGTGAACACTTTTAATGCCACTGAACTTTACACTTATAAAATGATTAAAGCCACTTAACTGTACACTTAAAAATGGTTAAAATGGTAAATTTCATGTTCTGTATGTTTTACCACAATTTAAAATTTTTTCTTTGAGACTATAAGTGAAGCGTGTAGAGGAATTTTTGTGTCTTATAAGTTTTTTCTTCTTGAAGTTTTTTCCAAATAAAACGCTAAAAAATGTTTTTGGATAATTTTTAATGATGAGTACATAATCTCAGTATAATATTTAGTGAAAAAAATATTCAGAGCATACTACATATATAGCATAATTCTAATTTTTGGTGGGGAGTGGTGGTGGGTTATATGTGTGTACACACATGCAGATGCTCAGTATCTCTACATAGATTTGAAAGCCTGAGGAGAGATGAAGTGATACACCAAAATATATTAATATCAGTTTCAGTTTTTTGTTGATGCTTTCCTTTTACTAAACTTTCTATGATTGCCACATATTCCTTTTTCATTGAGGATAAAATTTAATTTTTTTGAGGATAAAACAATAAATTTCTTTAACAAGAAGAATGATTAAAAGGGAGAAAAATAAGAGAAAACTTCAAAAATTGGCTTACTGGCTTTTAAAATTACTTTCTTCAAGGCTTGTTCTCTTTCTTCACCTCTATCTTCAAAAATATATTTGCCAAGTCTTTTTTTTCCAGGCCTGATTCTAGATAATGGTCTTTATGTTATCTCTCCCCCCCCCCATTATTTATATTAAACTAATTGTTGATGTCATTTTCATTGACTATCTATGCTAATAGTGTATTTTTTTCAGGTATTGAATTGAAACACCTTTGTTTGGAATACATGACTCCGTGGCTGTCAAATCTAGTGCGTTTTTGTAAGCATAATGATGATGCCAAACGACAAAGAGTTACTGCTATTCTTGATAAGCTGATAACAATGACCATAAATGAGAAACAAATGTATCCATCTATTCAAGCAAAAATATGGGGGAGCCTTGGGCAGGTATTGAGTTTGCACAAATATTTATCTAGTGTCTCCTTTGTGCAGATGTTTATCTGATGCACACTTTGTGCAAAGAATGGTGCTAGGCACTAGGGATATAGCAATAGGAAACACACTTCCCTCCTTCCAAAGCATGTATACACCCACCCAGTTCAAAACTGTAAATGTCTAAGGCGTGTCCCAGAGCCAGAGAAGAGCTAGTTATTTTAGCACTCTCCTCCATGGCGTAATTATATAGAATTTAATTGATGTCGTTTTTAGTAAATAGTGCTTTATAATGTACACACCATGGGTGTCAGTAAATATTTCTTAGTGATATTATTTGATGCCTGCTTTCATTCATAGTTCTAGCATTGAAATGCAAATATTAAAATATAGGATGTAATGTAACATTTTATTTTTCATCTGACGAGAATTATGCATATCATTTCTTCAAAGTAATCACTTAAGGGAGCAACGCCCTTACTCAAAAAATGCTGCAAATCCTCCAAATAACTTTAAGTGACTTTGGAGCCAGTTTTATAGCCCTGGAAAACATCTCAGTACTTGACGTTATTTGCTGTATTTTAGAATAATTTTATCTTATACTGATTATAAGTTACTGTCTTAGGAGAGATACTTTGCAAGTGAATGAAGATAACATAGAGAGATT
This sequence comes from Galeopterus variegatus, assembly GCF_000696425.1. Taxonomy (NCBI): domain Eukaryota; kingdom Metazoa; phylum Chordata; class Mammalia; order Dermoptera; family Cynocephalidae; genus Galeopterus; species Galeopterus variegatus. Next base: position 747,065 of record NW_007726245.1, read on the forward strand.
TTTAAATTTTGAATACCAATCTCTTAATCTCTGAAGAAATCAAGTGAATATCTTCATCCTTGGTCCTGGATATTTTATGATAAATTGTTTACTTACAGGTCTGTAAATAAAATCTAGTATTTTGAAGGCCTCGGGTAAAACAGAATTTTCATGTTGATTGGGCTGCTCCTTGCGTATTTTTAAATTAAAAATTAAGTTGGTAGAGTGGTTAAAAACTTACGTTATATTTCCTCTTCCACTAGATTACAGATCTGCTTGATGTTGTACTAGACAGTTTCATCAAAACCAGTGCAACAGGTGGCTTGGGATCAATAAAAGCTGAGGTCATGGCAGATACTGCTGTAGCTTTGGCTTCTGGAAATGTGAAATTGGTTTCAAGCAAGGTAATCACTTTTCCTTTTCTTCTAGAGGATGGCATAATGTATCTGATTTTATCAACAGGAGGTTTTTTGTTTTATAACTAGTCATTTTAAAGTTAAAGAAATTTTTTGTGATAAAACTTTGTTTCAGCCCCATGTTTTTTAAAATTCTGCTTCTTTACAGGTTATTGGAAGGATGTGCAAGATAATTGACAAGACATGCTTATCTCCAACTCCTACTTTAGAACAACATCTTATGTGGGATGATATTGCTATTCTAGCACGCTACATGCTAATGCTGTCCTTCAATAATTCACTTGATGTGGCGGCTCATCTCCCCTACCTCTTCCACGTTGTTACATTTTTAGTAGCCACAGGTCCACTCTCTCTTAGAGCTTCCACACATGGATTGGTCATTAACATCATTCACTCTCTGTGTACCTGTTCACAGCTTCATTTTAGTGGTGAGTTGCAGAAAAGTAATTTGTGTTTCTCCAATTCCTTTCTCCATTTTACTTTACCTGATTGGTATAGATTATCTTACTATTTATGATGGTGCCTTAACACCAAGTTACTAACTTAAGCCTGCAATGATGATATGAAATATTATCAAAAAGAAAAAAATTAATTACTACCATTCCATATCAGGGTATAATAAAGGTTTCCTTGCATATATATGAAAGCTAAACACTCAGTGCCAGTTGACAGTGTAGCACTAATTTGTAGATAAATGTAGCTAAAGCAATGAGGATTGATGTAATGTATCTAGAGGTTTGATTTAGGGAGCATGGTTATGTAATTTTTATATGCTATCCAAACTTTCTGAATCCAAAGTGAAACACGGAACTTTAGAATTAAAAATATATCTTCACAGTCTTTACTTGCTTCTTTTTTCTTTTACAGAAGAGACCAAGCAAGTTTTGAGACTCAGCCTAACAGAGTTCTCATTACCCAAATTTTACTTGCTGTTTGGCATTAGCAAAGTCAAGTCAGCAGCTGTCATTGCCTTCCGCTCCAGTTACCGGGACAGGTCATTCTCTCCTGGCTCCTATGAAAGGGAAACTTTTGCTTTGACATCCTTGGAAACAGTCACAGAAGCTTTGTTAGAGATCATGGAGGTATGTAAGGCAAAATGATAAGAAACTAAGTTAAAATCATTTTTGCAAATCTGTTAGTACTATATAGAAGAAATACTGGTTTATTCTGCTGTTTCGCACTTAATGCTTAAATAAAAACACTTGCATGGAATGTATTATTGATAACATATATGTCATTTATTTAATGACTTTACAATAAACATTGTCTAAATATTTAAATGTTTCTAAAAAACATCTGTGTACATATATATTTAGAGTATCCTTTTTTTAGGCATGTATGAGAGATATTCCAACATGCAAGTGGCTGGACCAGTGGACAGAACTAGCTCAAAGGTGTGTCCCAAATTAAATATAAGTGGTAAAAGTATGTGTATTATTGAAAAGATAGATATTACTTCATAATCAATACATTAACTTATTTAGTATATATAAACACAAGGTTTTCATAAGCTCTTTTGAATCTTGCAGATTTGCATTCCAGTATAATCCATCCCTGCAACCAAGAGCCCTTGTTGTCTTTGGCTGTATTAGCAAACGAGTGTCTCACGGGCAGATAAAGCAGATTATCCGTATTCTTAGCAAGGTACCTGTCCCTCCCTTCTCCCAAATATTTGTGGTTCCCAAGTTGTAAAAGCATGTCTTCGATTCTTCTAAAGGACATTTAAATTTGAATTTAATAAAATTTCTTATATGTTACTTATTAAACCTTTAAAAAATGGATTTTGATTGTTTATCGTAATTCTTTGAAGTAATGAAACCTTCTCTAAAGAAGATGTCTTTAAAAGAAGATAGATATTTTGTCTCTTTTGCTAAGCGGGTACTCTTAATATTTTATCACTTTTCAAAGTATATAATTATTTGATAAGACTATAGCATTATATAAAGTGATATAATTTGTAATTACAGTCATAATGCCTGACTTATTATACTAGAATATTATAATAAAATATTAAAAAATAAGAAACCAAATGTGCGTTGAGCTACCTACCAAGATAACCATAGCATTAGAAATAATTCTAGCACTAACTGAATAAGTAAATGTTCCTGAGCTGATTCTAAGATTCAGTTTAGGAGTTAATATTTTATGTCAATGAAAGTAAAATGAAGAATTCTGTTTTCCTCAAAGGCTCTTGAGAGTTGCTTAAAAGGACCTGATACTTACAACAGTCAAGTTCTGATAGAAGCTACAGTAATAGCACTAACCAAATTACAGCCACTTCTTAATAAGGTAATTACCATATAGAAAATGAGTGCATTCATTTTGGGTATTGATGTTAAATCTTATTTTATTTTCTTTCAAGGAGTTAAAAAAAATGGTTTGAGATGTTATAAAGAAGCAGCTGTAGTTAAAGTAGAACTTCTTAAAGTTTAGTTGTTTGAAGTAGATACATTGGAGGAAGAATAAGTATGAAGAGTATGTTCTTAGGTGCTTTAACTTTTTTGTCTCATCAGTGCTAAAGGAAAGATAGGTATATGTTCTTAATTCTTTTATCTAATAAGTATAATTGAGCATCTTCTATGTGCCAGGTACTATCTTAGGTGCTACAGATATGGTATTGAAAATTTCCTACCCTCATGGAGCTTATATTCTGGGGTGGGTGTGGAGGTTGGGGAGTAGATGGATAATAAACAAAGTAAGTAAAATACATAGTATGTTAGTTAGTGATGATTACTGTGCAGAAATGTAAAGCTGGGAGAAGTATACCTGATCATCAAAAGAGTTTGGGTGCTAAGTGAAGATGATATTTAGAAGGAGTAAAATAATGTGGCCACTGTTTTAGGATGACCTAAACTCATCTCAGCTTTGTGACCTTAAGTGGGTCATTTAACTTATCTGATGTTTCCACATTGATAAAATGAGAAAACTAGACTAATAGTGGCATGGTATTTCCTTCTACCTCTAAAGTTGTATAATTCTGTGAATTTGCGTACAAAGGTATGCCAGACATGGGAGAGATTAGAGACAAGTAAGTACATATTATGCTCCTGACATTGAATTATATGTTCTACAAACATCCTAACCCTAAATCATACAAAATGGTTCTCTCATCTCCGTCTTATAAGTAAAAATGAGGCTCAAAAGGACTAAGTAACTTGCCCAAGGTTACATACCAAGTAAAAGACAGAACCATGATTTTAATCCAAAGCCATCTGACTCTAAAGTCCATGTATTTCCCCATATACTATAGAGAGAAATAAGGATTACCAATAATAAATATTTTTAATTCATAGTAGTAAGAGATTAATATACCAGTAAGAGTGAGAAGAAGTTGATAGGGTAGAGTTGAAATTAAAGAGAGGTAGAGAGAAAAGGAGAAAGCCAAAAGCCTTGACCAGCAAAAGTACAGCAGTAGGACTGTACAAGAATGCTGGAACAATGGAGGGATGGTGAGTAGACCATTCTAGTTGCAATGGAGAAATTTTTCAAGAGAGTAGTAAGAGGGAAAGTTGTGAAGATTGAATAGAATTCATCTAACATTCAACATTCTTCAGAAAGGAGTTTGGAAATGTACTGTTTTCAAGCAGACAGGTAAAATGACAAAAGTGGGGCTTAGCTCATTCTGGTGGTAGTGTGTACAGTGGATTGGAGTGGGGGGAAAGTGGAGGCAAGAAAGAATCCATATTTAGAATGAAGAAGGTTGGCCTGGGATAGTGTCATTAGCAATAAAGAAAGAAATGGCAGATGCAATAGAGTCTACTCTAAAAGAATCAGTAAACCTTGGTGACTGGAATTGGGAATCCAGAACAGGGAGAAATCAAAGGCGATGCTAAGGTTCTGAGCCCTGTAACAGTGTCTTTAGTTATACACATGGAAAAAATGAAGAGCTTATCCTTATATTTACTTTCCCCAAAGAGAAAGCACGAGTATTTGGTGAGATAAGATGCTTGGTTTTATACTGCAGTGTGTTTTGAATGAGATTATTTCATGGTTCATCTTATAACCTGGACCATGTCTTCTTTGCTAGGACTCCCCTCTGCACAAAGCCCTCTTTTGGGTAGCTGTGGCTGTGCTGCAGCTTGATGAAGTCAACTTGTATTCAGCAGGCACTGCACTTCTTGAACAAAATCTGCACACCTTAGATAGTCTCCGGATATTCAATGACAAGGTATGCAAGCTTTCTCTTAGGATTCCTATGTTACTTAAATTTAGTACTCCTTCCTCTTTTATTGTTATTCTTTAAAATCAGAGGAGGTCCATAATTTAAATAATGAATTTCTATAATTCAACGTATTGTGAGTTTAGTTCTCTACCAGCTCATAAATTATAAATAGTTTTTTTTACCAGTGTAAAGAACTTTTTTTTTAACCAGTGTAAAAAATCAATTTACATTTTTTTTTTTTTAATTAGTAGCAGATAAGGAAGTTGGATGTCTAAAGGAAACCTCTGGGTACTTATTTTACTAGCTTTTTTTCTTTTGTCTAATTTCTTTAATTAGGCAAAATATACTAATTAATATACTTAATATACTTAAATATACTTTTTAAAGTATACCATTCGTACCCCCCTTAACAATTATCAATCTTGATTAGGATTGGACTTTGGTTCATAGAGAATGAAGGACGAGCCCACACAGTATGGAATTGTGCTCCTTTTGTCTTTGGAAAAAAATGAGTAGAGTCCAGGAGAAAAGAGAGGAATTTTTTTAAAGACGGATAGTGTGTATGTAACAGATCAGCCTGAAGTGAAATTAACTGAGCTGTGGGTAGAAGGAGAGAGAGATAGCAGGAGCATGGTTTCGAGTGTGAACGGGCGAGGGTACTTCAGAAAGTTCATGGAAAGATTCATATTATCTTTAATTCTGTTTTTCAGTGGACTTTTTGAAGTGCCCCTGTACTTGGTCTGAACAGTATTTATTCAGTTTACCAGATGTGTGGACCCAGAACATCTGGAAGTCTGGAAAGTGTGGAAACAATTTTAGAAGTAGAATGTACCTTGAAGTTTATCAGTCAGACCTCCATTTTACAAAATAGAAAGGAAGGAAGAAGTTAAGTAGCTTGTCCATGTTAGTACTTCTGATCTGGGATTAGAACCCTTCTTTCCTAATTCCCATCACCCTTTTCTGGGGTTGTCTTGGGACAATGGTGGTCAAAGTGATATGGAGCTATTGGCTATTTGTATGTTAAGAATATTGTAAATGAAGCATTTGTATCTTAGGAGTATCTGCCTCAGCATTTTCATTGCCAGAATATCTCAGTAGCAGGAGCTAATTTTGACTCCGGTGCCCAAGGATACTAGGAATCAGAGTTAATAAAGCTTGTTAAAAGTCATCAGGATGTAAATGGCTAGTCATTTATATTTGTATTGTAAATCAAAGTGATTTCATCTTCCAATATCTTATTATTTGTATGCTTGACTGTCTTGCACCAATTAATTTGTAGTACCTTAAATATTCTGATATGGCTTTCTGTAGTCATTTGAAAATACTTTATGTCAACTTGAAATGATTACTTATCTTGTCACATCTGTTGAACACAAACAAAAACCAGTAAGTGATCCTTTAAAGAAAGCTCCTGTGTGAACTCCATCAACCATCTCATGATTGTCTTTATTAATAGAGTCCGGAGGAAGTATTTATGGCAATCCGGAATCCTCTGGAATGGCACTGCAAGCAAATGGATCATTTTGTTGGACTCAATTTCAACTCTAATTTTAACTTTGCCCTGGTTGGACACCTCTTAAAAGGTAGAGACCTTACATCAGAATATTTTTACAAAACGGTATCAAGAAGCCAGTAGTAATTAAAGTAATTGATTACTTGAAGTAAATCAAAATAATTTAGCCCGTGTGTCTTACTTCAAATGCAAACTATATCTGTCTTATTGAGTTGTTTCATTCAACATGTATTTTAAGAGAGTCTAATTTCCACATCAAATATCAGGTTTCCTTAAAAAGCAAAAAAGTTGATTTTTGTAAAATTCCTAAGTACTGAGTCTTCTGCAAGCTATATTGTTAGTAACAGTACATAAGTATGTTGCTGGTTATCAAAATAAGACAGATTGAAAATCAATAAATGCTATTTTATTAATTTATATTGGAAAATGTTCTCTTAAAGATATGACCGTATATTTTTTTCAACTTGTTTCTAGTTTATTGTTCATCAATACCATTATTATATATCATAAAACCTCTTCTTTCTGGTACTCCTCCCTTATTTTATTAATTTATATTGGAAAATGTTCTCTTAAAGATATGACCGTATATTTTTTTCAACTTGTTTCTATTTTATTGTTCATCAATACCATTATTATATATCATAAAACCTCTTCTTTCTGGTACTCCTCCCCTACAACCCCCTCCAGATTTCCTTATTGCTTATAGCCAGTGATCATCAGCTATTCCTTAGAGCAGTTTGTTCACTTCCTAACCTGGCTTTATGCCCCATTGCTGATTTCACAACTTGTTAGCTTTGGTTTATTAACATGGGACAATCGTGGCCTGAGATTGTGGTTAACAAGGACAGCACATAGTGGTGGGTCAGAGGCAAAGCTGCCTAAAGTAAGGCCTAGGATAAGGAGCTGGCAGGAACCAATGGTCTTAAGCAGCACTGGATTTGGCCACTATAGAGACTCAAGGTAGAGCTTAAGTCTACAGTGTTGTATCAATTTAAATGATTCTTAGGCTTGAGGGATCATGGAGGTTCCCCTAGTTTTTATCTGATATTTATACATACACTCAAGACTTTGAATGTGTACATTTGATTTCATCTGCTTATGAAATTTCTACAAAAAGAAATCGGCAGTTGTAATCTCTGAGAGGAAAAGAGATTGCCCAAAAGATATTATACATACTGTAGGCTACCAAGATGAGGTATTGCAACTGGGGTGATAAAGTAATTGCTTATTCTATATTTCTAAAAGAGTATTTTCAGTGTTCAAATCCCCTTTTTAAAAATGATTAATGATTAAAAGCTGGCCAAACATCAGACTTACCCTCTAATCATCCTATTCTTTGAGCTCTTAGAGTATATACTTCCTATGTCATTAGGGGTTTTTTCTTCTAATTAAAAAATTTTTTTAATCAGTAGAACCCTATTTTCAAAAGGAATATTAAAGAAATTTCAGTACATAGATTTTTTAAATCCCTGTGCTGTTTTTTAGGGATGATCTAAAACACCATCATCTTTCCTAATTTTCCTCTCCCTAAGGTACCTTAGGGTTCCAGGGAACATTATTCTATATTACACATTTTTGGTACTTAATCCTATATGTAATTAGTCAACTATCCACATATGTTGTTTTACCTTTCCAAATGGCTATTCTTAGAAGGTGGCAGGAGTTGTCCCTTATACTTCCTTTCCTTGCAAAGTTGTTAGTTACCTTGCAGAGTTGTTGTTAGTCTCAACAAATATTTGTTCAGAGAATAATTAACTTTTTTTTTTTTGTAGGGTACAGGCATCCCTCACCTGCCATTGTTGCAAGAACAGTCAGAATTTTGCATACACTACTAACTCTGGTTAACAAACATAGAAATTGTGACAAATTTGAGGTGAATACACAGAGCGTGGCTTACTTAGCAGGTAAACAGACAAAATTAATCTTACCACATCTATGTTTAAAGATCACTAAAGGGCCGGCCCGGTGGCGCACTGGAGAGTGCACCGCTTGGGAGCGCGGCGGTGCTCCAGCCGAGGGTTCAGATCCCATGTGGAGACCGGTTCCCGCTCACTGGCTGAGCGTGGTGTGGGCGCAACACCGAGGGTTGCGATCCCGTTGCCGATCCCTGGTACGGGCGTGTCACCGAGGGTTGCGATCCCGATACCGGTCAGTAAAAAAAAAAAAAGATCACTAAAAAGGTCCAAATACCTGTAGGTCCTTTGGCTGGTTGCTTGGTGGAGTAAAGAGTTCACAGGTCAGTCCTTTAGTGGTGTTTAAAATTTTGAAAGTTTTGGGCCGGCCCGGTGGCGCACTGCTACAGTGCGCCGCTTGGGAGCACGGCGGCACTCCCGCTGAGGGTTCGGATCCCACATACAGACCGGTTCCCGCTCACTGGCTGAGCGAGGTGCGGGTGCAGCGCCGAGGGTTGCGATCCCGTTGCCGGTCCCGGTCCGGTACGGGCGCAACACTGAGGGTTGCGATCCGTTGCCGGACATGAAAAAAGACAAAAAGGAAAAAAAAAATTTTTGAAAGTTTTGCTAAAACACTTTTCCTTATGAAAGAATTTGCATTAAAATCTGAAATGTTCCCCCTTGTCATCTTTGGCTCAGGAAACTACAGTGTCTGTTGTCTGTCATAAAATCTGAACGCCTCAGTCTAGCATCTTGGACCCTTAAACAGGCCTCTCAATTCTGTCCTCTTTCTCTAAATTGCATAAGCCCCATTTTGATCACTTCTCCAAACGGATGGGCTATTTAAGCTAATCTTAATTGCCATCTCCTATAAATGACTCTCTCCCTCTTCAGTATTCATTCCTTATGCTATTTTACCTGGAATGTCTGCCCCATTCCCACGTTCCATTAAACCTTCCCAATTTTCTCTTATATGATTTATGTTCCTCTATTCAGCAGCACTCAGCAGTTATGTATAACACAGTTCTTGAATGTAGTTGTCAAATGGAAAGTGCTAATTCTCAGTTTGACAGACCTCAGTTGTGGCAATTTTTTTTTTTTAACCATATGACCTTGAACAAATCATTTAACATCTCACAGTATTTTTCCTCACTGGACAAAATAATGCCTGCCCTGCCAATTTTTTGTGTTTGGTGAGGTCAGATGTACATTAAAGCTCTTGCCAAATATAAGATGCTTATTAAGGGCTGGCCCATGGCTCCCCTGGGAGAGTGTGCTGCTGATAACACCAAGGCCACAGGTTCGGATCCCTATATAGGGATGGCCAGTTGGCTCACTTGGGAGAGCGTGGTGCTGACAACCCCCAAGTCAAGGGTTGAGATCCCCTTACTGGTCATCTTTTTAAAAAAAAATTAAAAACAATTTTAAAAAAGCCTTTGTATATTTTATGTTTATGTAGTCTTCCATAACAGTCTGTAAACCCTTTAAGAAAACAAATCTGTCCTAAGTTTTTTATATCCTTAAACACCACACTCCCTAGAGCTTCTTACATGCACATTTAACAGGTATTTCCTCTTTAGGAAGGTGTAAGAAGTATATCCTATTTTAACTCACACTGTGGTTTGTTAAATTTCTTAACCTGCATTCTTTTTCCTGTTAGCTTTACTCACAGTGTCTGAAGAGGTTCGAAGTCGCTGCAGCCTAAAACATAGAAAGTCACTTCTTCTTACTGATATTTCAATGGAAAATGTTCCTATGGATACATATCCCATTCATCATGGTGACCCCAGCTATAGGCAAGTGAACTTGTTTTCCCATAATTACATAATTATAATCAGGTTTCAATTTTTCATGCTAATGGAGGCAAGCATTAGAGTAATCTAGAAGGGGATATAGACTGGAATCTAGAGATGATGTAGGAAGTGTGTGTAAATCAAAACTCGTTTTATAAATATGATTATATTTTATGTGAGTTAGTAGTAAGAAAGCTGTCATTCTTCTGGTCTCATTGTGCCAATATTAACATTAGTTTGCCTCTTTTAAGCACAAATCAGTTGAATAATGAAAAAAGATGATCTTGAAAGTATCAGGTTGCAGGAAAGGGCCTGGGAAAAAACTAACATGAAGTATAAGCAACATTACATGCTTAATAATAAACTAAGCTATAGAGATTTATAAAAACATATACATGCCAACACATTTGTTACATTTACTCGTATCACCAGTTATTAAAAAGCTTTCTGTAGTATAGATTTAGATGATAAAATAAATTATGTCCGCTGTTGTACATGGTTTGGGTAGTATATTTTTCAGTATAACTTGGAGAAATTATATAAAAATGGCTTCATTTGGGGCTTTTTCTATGTTTTCAATTAAATGAAAGTATTTTTAAGGTTTAGGCATATTGTTGAACATAGAAAAGCAATCTTCTGTTTGTAAGGTTTATACCATTCAATTTATGAACATTCTGCTTTTTGATAAGCTCTCAACAATTTCCCAGTGAGATTTTAACAATGTCTGCAGAAGGTTTCCTGGCATACTTAGTATTTGATAATCTTATTCTTCAGTTACTACCATGATTATCTTTCTTTGAGATATGCCCTTTTTGTTATGTAAAGAAGAAAGTGAGTGTGCCTGTGGTTCCCGGTCAAAGTATAAGTTAAGGTTTGATTTTCTTGGTTGTTTTTTTTTTTTTTTTTTTTTTTTTTTTTTTTTTT
>NW_007726245.1:757753-771367 GCF_000696425.1 Galeopterus variegatus
TCATCTTATTCTTCAGTTACTACCATGATTCTCTTTCTTTGAGATATGCCCTTTTTGTTATGTAAAGAAGAAAGTGAGTGTGCCTGTGGTTCCCGGTCAAAGTATAAGTTAAGGTTTTATTTTTTTGGTTTTTTTTTTTTTTTTTTTTTGTCTTTTTTCCGTGTCCGGCAACGGATCGCAACCCTCAGTGTCGCCCCCGTTCCGGACCGGGACCGGCAACGGGATCGCAACCCTCGGCGTTGCCCCCGCGCCTCGCTCAGCCAGTGAGCGGGAACCGGTCTGTATGTGGGATCCGAACCCTCGGGCGGGAGCGCCGCCATGCTTCCCAAGCGGCGCACTATCCAGTGCGCCACTGGGCCGGCCCCCTTTCTTGGTTTTTAAGACTTGATTTTCCCTGGTTAAAAAATTAATGCAGGGGCCGGCCCGGTGGCGCACTCAGTAGAGTGCAGTGTGGCAGCGCTACCGCCAAGGGTTCGGATCCCATATAGAGACCGGTCCGCTCACTGGTTGAGCGCGGTGTGGGCGCGACACCGAGAGTTGCGATCCCGTTACCGGTCGTGAAAAAAGACAAAAAGGGGGGAAAAGAAAAATTAGTGCAGCAAGTTCGAGAGATCTATTGTACAGCATGGTGATTATAATTAATAACAATGTATTGTATACTTGAAAATTGTTAGACAGCTGGCTGGTGTGCTCAGTTGGTGAGAGCACAGCCTTGTAACACCAAGGTCACGGTTTGGGTCCCCAGACTGGCCAGCTGCCAAGAAAAACCCAGAAATTTTTTAAGAGAGTAGATTTTAAGTGTTCTGTCACCACAGACAAATAAGTGTATGAAGTAGTGCATATGTTAATTAGCTTGATTTAGCCATTCCACAATGTGTACATATTTCAAAACATCATGTTATATACCATAAACATATGTAATTTTTACATGTCAATTTAGAAAATTAATTTAAAAGTATCAATGCAGTACAATTCTTTCTGCTCAGCATTTGGTGAGTACCTACTGTGTATAAGATACTGTGGAAAGAAATTTGATACTTTCTGGAGATATAGTAAGAGTTTATACCCTAAAGCCCTTTCATGTGCAGTTTTAAAATTGATTACTGTCATTGGGAAATAGAGCAGCCACATAGAAGGGGCAAACAATTGTTGTATTTGTCACTATATGTATTAGTTCATTTTCTGTGGCTTATAACATAATACCTGAAATACGATAATTTATAAAGAAACAGAATGTATTTTTCTTTTAATTTTTTTTTGGTGGCTGGCCAGTTCGGGGATCCAAACCCTTGATCTTGGTGTTATCAGCACCATGCTCTCCCAATTGAGCTGACCAGCCAGCCCATAAAGAAACAGAATTTATTTCTTACAGTGTAGGAGGCTGGGAAGTCCAAGGTACAGGAGGCATATCTGGTGAGGGCCTTCTTCTTGGTGGGAACTCTCTACAGAGTCCCATGGCAATGCAGGCAATCACATGGCAAGGACGAGCAAGAAGGCATTTCCACATGCTTTTTTCTCTCCTTATAAAGTCCTCAGTCTACTCCCTAATAACGTCTTAAGCTATTAATCCATGAATGTATTAATCCATTCATGAGAACAGAGTCCTCATGATCCAGTCACCTCCCAAAGACCCCCACCTTTCAAATGCGTTAGTCTGATTTCCCACCCTCTTAACACTGTCACAATGGGGATCAAATTTCAGTGAGTTTTGGAGGGACATTCAAACCATAGCACCACGTTAATTAATTCTTCTTGATTGTTTAAATCTCTCAGGACTCTGAAGGAGAATCAGCCATGGTCCTCTCCCAAAGGTTCTGAGGGGTACCTTGCAGCTTCCTATCCAACTGTGGGCCAGACCAGTCCTCGAGCCAGGAAATCCATGAGCTTGGACATGGGACAGCCTTCTCAGGCCAACACTAAGAAGTTGCTTGGTTAGTTTATCTAAATTATGTAGAATTTTTTTTATTATTTTAAAAAATGGTCAGATACTTTCACTCTTGGAAGAATATTGGAAACTGTTCAAGATTATCAAAATTTTACATTTTGATGTAGCAAAGTTTTTGATGCTAATGATAAGAATTTATTAGATTCGTTAAGCCATATCAGTTAAGATAGAGGAATTAGAATGGAACCTTGAAACAGTTTTTCTAATTCTTAGACTAAATACTGTGGCTCTCCTTGTTTTGTTCTGCCTTGCCCAGGCAGCAGGAAAATGGGAGTAGGAGAGACATTACATACCTACTCGGAGCCTTTTTTTTTTCGGTGGCTGGCCGGTACAGGGATTGAACCCTGACCTTCGTGTTATCAACACTACGCTCTAACCACCTGAGTTAACTGGCCAGCCCTGGGCCTTTAACAATGTATATTTCCCATAATTATCATCTGAGAGCAGAATACATCAATATAGTATTAACTTAAAATATTACTATTTGCCAGGTTTTCTTTGAAAAGACCAAAAGGTCTTTCTTGGTTTTTAGATGTATAGTAATTTTTCAATTACTATAAGAAGATATGATTCTTGAAAGTTAAAATTGCTCAGTTACATCAGTGTTAGTGTGTGAGAAGTTTGCCTCAAATGCTGTGAGACCCTTTTCCTTTTCAGTAACTGAAAGTAAATTAATGAAAGAGCCCTCTGATCCCACCTCGCACCACCAAGGAAATGCAGGGGTGCTCTTATATTCCATTGGCTAAATATTTAATCATTACTGGAATACATTGGGATCCATATTTCAGTGACCAACACTGAATGGTTCAAAGGATTTCAGTTATTTATACAAGCATGTTTAAATATCTTTAGGTACTGGGAAATGTGTTGTGAAAATGAAATGTGACAAATATAACCTGCCAGTAAACCATGAAAGAAGTAGAAACCATAAATGTTAATCACTGTTACTGGTCACATAGGTCTGTTACCTTTTGTTTGAGTTCCCTTCTGTTAATACTTTGCCATAAATAATCTTCTAGGAGTTTCTGGGTTACTTTGTGTTATGCTATTCTGAATTTTCATGCCAAGAAAGTTGTAAATGAAAAACTAACCTCAGAGAAAATGCTGTATTGAATTTTTTCAACCCATGTTGCTAGGTGAAAAAGATACGGTCTCTGCCTAGAAGAGCTTATAGTTTGGTGGCTAAGACTTACAGTTATCCAATTACAAAAGCATCTCTAGGTGCCGTTAAAGTGATATGTCTTGATGGGGGAAACTGAGGATCTGGGGAAACTAGGAAAAGCTGCAGAGAGGAGGTAACATTTGAGCTGGGTCTTGAAGATTTAATACATGCTTACGAGGCAGACATAGGATAAGAAAGGACATGCATTCAGGAGAGTGGGAATAACACAAATAAAGGTCAATAAAGCGACTGGCAGCAGATCATAGCATCATGGAGAATAGGGCAGGAAATGAGACTAGAGAAGGATTGAAATTCAATTGTGAAAGACTTTGTGTGCCATGTTAAGAGATTTAACCTTATCGGGTATCCAGCAGAGATCTTCAAGTAGGGGAGGAGCATGACCAAATTTTATGTTTTGGAAAGTTTTTCTGACAGCAGTGTGGAGAAATAGAAAGAGATTTTTGGCAAGGGGCCTGTTGAAGAGATTAATCCAGCATTACAAGAAAAAAAATGGTATAGTTGTGCACTAAGGCGGGAATAATGTGAGAATGGAGAAGAGGAATGAGGTGCAGAATAGATTTCTGAAGTAGAATGGATAAGACTTAGTGTTTGACCAATTGGGACTGGTGGAGACAGAGAAGGCTGTGAAGCAAAAAAATGGTATAGTTGTGCACTAAGGCGGGAATAATGTGAGAATGGAGAAGAGGAATGAGGTGCAGAATAGATTTCTGAAGCAGAATGGATAAGACTTAGTGTTTGACCAATTGGGACTGGTGGAGACAGAGAAGGCTGTGAAGGATATTGGGACCCCAGCTTCAAAAACTGGCCCAATAGTGATTCCATTTATAGAGATCAGGACTAATATGTTTACAGGACGTGATAAATTTAAGTTGGTTGATATTATATTTGAGATCCCTTCAGGATATCTAGGAGTGTATGTATAAGATAAATGAAAAGATGTATCTGGAGTTCAGGAAGAGGGAAGTAAAAAGTGTCACATTTAGAATTGATTAGCTCATAGATAAATGAAGTTATGGGAGCAGAAGGAGATCTCCCAGGAAGAATGCAGAGAATAAAATAAAAAGGAAGAGTGTAGGGCCGCCCCGTGGCTCACTCGGGAGAGTGTGGTGCTGACAACACCAAGTCAAGGGTTAAGATCCCCTTACTGGTCATCTTTAAAAAATAAATAAATAAATAAAAATAAAAAGGAAGAGTGAGAAAGTTAGGAAAACTAAATGTAGAAAGTGGTGTCCTAATCTCACAAGGTATCTAAAGCACTGATTGGCTTTAGAAAACCTGAGTTTTCAGTCTGGTCATTATCTGGATCCCTAGTCACACAACCTCAGGCTAATCACTTAACTATGCTTGGTTTCCTCAGTTTGCATGTGTGTGAAATTAAGAGGCTGAACTAGATCCTTTTGGGCTATTAAATTAGCTGGCCTTGATATTTATGACTATATGAATATTTATTAATATTAATATTGAGGTTACTAGAACATCGTATTTCTCAAGTGTTCAATTGTCAGATTTTATTATATTAGCTTCAATTCTGGCTTTAAAAAAATAATACTGTCAAAAGTATTCCAGATTTTGGGCCCGCCTGTGGCTCACTCAGGAGAGTGCGGTGCTGATAACACCAAGGCCGCGGGTTCGGATCCCATATAGGGATGGCCGGTTTGCTCACTGGCTGAGCGTGGTGCTGACAACACCAAGTCAAGGGTTAAGATCCCCTTACCGGTCATCTTTTTTTAAAAGATGTCAGCACCACACTCAGCCAAAAAAGTAGTATTCCAGATTTTAAGTTCCAAATAATCCAATTTTAATATTTTTACTTTAAATAAGAGAAAGATATTTAATAATGTTAGTGTAATACAGTGTATCTATTCTTAGTACTTTCAGGCATGCACATCTTTTTCTTAAAGCTTTAAGAATTAAAATCACACTTTTTTTTTTTTGGTGGCTGGCCGGTAGAGGGATCAAACCTTAGACCTTGTTGTCATCAGCACCACACTCTAACAAACTGAGCTGAGCAGCCAGCCCCAAATCAAACTTTGATTTTTGCCTAAGTTTGGAAATTCCTCATACGTTAATGACAAATTTTTGGCAGCAGAAAAATTTTTTCAATAAAAGACACAATCGGCCTTTGCTACTGAACAGTGCCTACCCCTGTATTTATTATCAGTAATTGTACTTGGTAGAGTTTGGTTTACCTCCAGTGTAGTGAATGTAACGTCAGTTTAATTTGGACGAGTAATCCTGTTCTGATATGGAAAGCTGTGAGGCCAAAACCCTTTGAGAAGGTGGAGAATAAAGGAGAGAAACTCTGCCCCAGGGATACATTTGAGTTTTCTTTGGGTCCTTAAGTGAAAGCTTAAACATTTTATGTGCAAACATTTTCTTTTTGGTGTATTCCTATTCATAGGCATTGTGGTTAATGAACTTCCATATTCTGTAACTTTTGTTTATAGGAACAAGGAAAAGTTTTGATCACTTGATATCAGACACAAAGGCCCCTAAAAGGCAAGAAATGGAATCAGGGATCACAACACCACCCAAAATGAGGAGAGTAGCAGAGACTGATTATGAAATGGGTGAGAAACAAAGTGTTTAATTATTGATCTAGATCATTGAAAATAAGGAGGGAGAGTACATTACAACTATATTACTTTCCAACCATTTCTTAGGTCTTTCGGATGAAATATAGAAACATTTGCTCTTTTTCAAAAGATAAGCTCTATAGTCCTTAAAAAGACAGTTATCCTGAAACCTATATAAAAAGTAAATTATATTTGATATACAGCATTGTAATTAGCTAGCCAGCTTTTGTATAGGTGAATAGTAATTCTATGTGATGTTTATGTCAATATTTTAAGTGCCTACTAAAAAAACTATTGAATTTTAGAACTAACATTGAAATATGTTAGGTGAAGTTATTAGCCGGATACTCAATTAAAACAGCTAATTATGTTTATCCATATCTTACTGCAGAAACTCAAAGGATTTCTTCATCACAACAGCACCCACATTTGCGTAAAGTTTCAGTGTCTGAATCAAATGTTCTCTTGGATGAGGAAGTACTTACTGATCCGAAGATCCAAGCTCTTCTTCTTACTGTTCTAGTAAGGATTTTCCTTTTTGGCAGGTTTTGTTTCCCTCGTGTTTTTATTCCAGTCTACCTTAAATATTAAAAACATGGAGGCCCTTAAATATTAAAAACATGGAAGGAAGACAGTTGTCTGCTTCTCACCAAACAAGTAACAATTCAGCCACAAAGTAAAAATGCTGTTTGTTTACTTTTTTGCATCTTGGCAGGCTACACTGGTGAAATATACCACGGATGAATTTGATCAACGAATTCTTTATGAATACTTAGCAGAGGCCAGTGTTGTGTTCCCCAAAGTTTTTCCTGTTGTGTAAGTATCTGCTTTTATTTTCGGTTAACCTTTGTACCTGTCTTTAGGTCAAATATTTTATAAAGGCTTAGGAAAAGTATTACCCAGTTGTGTTCACTGGTTGTGAAGAGGGGAAGGTGAGATAGCGTGAGAGTGATTTTAGCTTGGAGGTAGTGGGTTTAATGGGGGCTAAGACAAGTTTTGGCCTGTTAGTAAAATCATCTTTTTAATTTTGTTTAAGTGGTTCGTCTTGATGAACATTGTTCATTTTACTCACTTCGGAGCAGACCATCAGACTACTATTTTTAAATCAGCACGCCTGTTTTGATTTTCATTTTAGTAGAGCTGTCGTATTTATCCACAGCCGAGTGAAAACAAAATCACTCCTATTTAGGAGGTGAATTTTATTCTCTTTTAAGGACTAAAATAATGTTAGCTTCAAAGTGTTCAAATTTAAATAATCCAAAGAAACTTGGGAAATTCTGTTCGGGTCTAGGCCCTCTATGTAGTGTCATTATTTTCTTATTTTTGGTTAATCTCATTTTAAAATTTTAGAAATTTATATAGTTAGGTCTTAGTTATTTTTATTAATGGAGTATAGCAAGTTAGAAATTGTTAATTTCTTCCTTTGTTTCAGTTTTATTGTATATTCTACTCCTCCAAACTAATTTTACTTTTCTTATGTGATCTGCTTCAGCATTTATTAAGGACTGAATAATATTAAATTTGGTTTTAACTCCCTGAGTACATTATCAGCAGACAGCAGAAAGAAATGGTCCTGAAGGATGCTAAGTGGCAGACAGAAGCCGATCTTGTCTTGAACTGACATTCACCATATATAGTTAAACATGGTTATATGACACTACTAGTTGTTTGTTTTTACCGTATCTTCCCTGATAGCTAAAAACAAAACACAAACCAAAAAAGCAAACTCAGACACATGTTCATTATGTAAAATTTGGAAAATATAGAAAAGCATAAGAAAGTAAAATGCACTCATCTCCCTTCAATTTTGCCACATTGTTCCGGGAAATATATGTTTTCCAGTATATGTTTTTATTTAATTTTACTCTAAAATATTTCTCTGTTGACTTTTATTTTTTTAGGCACAATTTGTTGGACTCTAAGATCAATACCCTGTTGTCATTGTGCCAAGATCCAAATTTGTTAAATCCGATCCATGGAATTGTGCAGAGTGTGGTGTACCATGAAGAATCACCACCACAATACCAAACGTCTTACCTGCAAAGTAAATAAATGTATCAGGAGGAATGGATGGTTGATGAACTTGCTAACATATGCACTGTTGTAGAATACAATGACCACAGAACTCTATAAAGAGTTTTCTGACTCTCTTAATTATATGTTCACTATCCTGGTTGACCACTTTTTAAATTAAAATGTTTTTATACTGAGTATATTTTAAGTAAGTTTTAGTCTGCTTTGACACTCATTCTAAAAAAAAATGTTTTCAGTGTGTTAGTAGGTTTTACATATCAGCTATGCAACTTATGTAATTTCTGTTATGATTGAAAGATATCTTGCTTATTATAAGAGTAACATTTGATTTGTTGCAGGTTTTGGTTTTAATGGCTTGTGGCGGTTTGCAGGACCCTTTTCAAAGGTAAGAAAAAATATTTTTCTCTAACTTTCAACAAAATGAAAATTTCTATGCACATTAGTGTGCTTTAGAATGCACGATTTGCTGAAAATCAGAATAATGACTCACAATAAACATATATTCTTTTCATAAGTTTTTCACTGCAAGATTTTTTCTAATAGGCGGCACCTTTAATGTGCTTATATATTAGTTTTTATGAAAAATGACTCAATTTCTGCTTTTGACTTTTCAGAAGAGTATGATAAACCTCTGTAAAAATTTTTTCCCTCAGTCCCTCGTGTATTTGATCATTTTAATGCACACACTTAAGTATCTCCTGACACAAGGAGCATTAAAATATACTACATGAAACATTTTTACTCTCAACCTGTTGCATTAGATACATTTCTCTTTCTCTCTGGATATATCCTCCTTTGCTCTTATTCAGTTTGTTCTTCAATTGGCATTAGTTGATGTAGTGCTACATAATATGTATTTAATTATTTTCTCAGTATATGGTCTCTTTCCAAATTGTTCGAAGTTCCTTGAAGGCAGGACTTCTGTTTCTTTCCTCCCCTCGCCCGCATACCATCCTCCCCAGTTTCTTGTGCAGTGTTCTAGATAGAGGGGGTGCTAAATCACATTATCTAAACCTTGTTCCAATTTTAAGAATTGGGTATTTAGTTTGTTATTTCATTTTATTATCACTGACTATCTCTTGACATGCAAAAGTTCTCACTAAAAAAGTGGGCCTGAAGTCATAGAAGTGAGTATATCATGCAGGAGGTTTTGCAGTTGGCTTGTTGGTAACCCTCTAAGTCCTTCACAGTGTCTAGTGAGTGGAGTCTAAATGGCACGTGGAATGATGATGCTCCACTCATTGTCTCTGTTTTGGAAAATTGGCTAGACATCATTCCTGATGATAGTATTGTTTCAGTATTAAATTCAGCTTTCAGAAATTGCAGGTTCATCTGGAAGCTTTAAGTGTACGCTGAATAGAATTTTTGTCTGTGAATCCTGTGATACTCTATAAGTATTACCCCCCGCCTTTTAATGATCAATAATACAAACAAAGGAAGAAAAATAATAAATTAAGCCCGAAACAAAAATTAATCTTTTTTGGCTTCAGAAAGGATTTACAAAAGAAAAAAAAGAATGGAGCTAAAATAATTTCCTATTTTCCATTACAGCAAACACAAATCCCAGACTATGCTGAGCTTATTGTTAAGTTTCTTGATGCCTTGATTGACACGTACTTGCCTGGAATTGATGAAGAAACCAGTGAGGAGTCCCTCCTGACACCCACATCTCCTTACCCTCCTGCACTGCAGAGCCAGCTTAGTATCACTGCCAACCTTAACCTCTCTAATTCCATGACCTCACTTGCAACTTCCCAGCATTCCCCAGGTCAGTAAATGTGATCTTTATATGACTTTGAGCAATAATATTAAGATACCAACATTAGGAATTCCCTTGTGATCCGTTTATATCAGATTTTGCTCCTTTTCCTCATGAGTTTCAGCTTACATTTCTTCTTTACCTTGTAGCTGACTTGAATTTTGTTAGTCTCTAAAACCTTCTACTTTCAAACAAGTTATTCATAAGTCAGTGAAATGTTTAGAGTGTTCACCTAGTATTCCAGGGTTGATAGGTTTTTAGAGTTTGGGCAAGAAGAGCAACCTAAGCTACATTACCCTGTAAGTGAACAGGACTATAATTCCTTTACTAGTTATACTACCATTTCCCTGAGGACTTCTGTGTCTCTGATATAGCACACTGTATCAAAGAAAATGTACAAAGTCTAGTAGTACCCAACTTCCCTTCTGCCAGTAGCAACTTGACCACCCATAGACCAACCTAAAGATTTGGGAGTATATAAACAAATGAAAAAGTCATCTCAAGAAAATAACATCTCAAAGCCTATAGGGGCATATTCCTTCTTAGAGTCACCGTTAGGTCTAAGTGGGAAAAGTATAACAATTTAACATACAACTTAGCAGTAGATACATTAAGAAATAATAGCTAGTAGCTCAGTGGGGCTGAAATAAACAAGACAGCAGAAATGGCAAACATCAGAACTCTGGACTCATTCAGTGTCAGAGTGAATGGTTTCATACAGCTCTAGTTGACCCCAGAGGTGTTATCCATTACAGAAGTTATGCTGTTGTGTGTGTTATGACAGTGGGCAATGAAGGAAAGCTTCTGTTATGGTCATGCTTTCTATTTAGGAAGATATTCTTCTAAAATGATTGAAATAAAAGAAGGTTTTGTTGTTAAAATTCTGTTATCTGAAAAGTTCACTTATGAAGAAAAGTTACTATACATAGTCCTTTTAAGTGTTAGAATTGATTTTCTTTTTCAAAAAATCGTGAAGCACCTCATTCTGTAAGGAAAAGTTACTATACATAGTCCTTTTAAGTGTTAGAATTGATTTTCTTTTTCAAAAAATCAAATGAAGAAAAGTTACTATACATAGTCCTTTTAAGTGTTAGAATTGATTTTCTTTTTCAAAAAATCAAATGATGTAAGGAAAAGTTACTATACATAGTCCTTTTAAGTGTTAGAATTGATTTTCTTTTTCAAAAAATCAAATGATTTTTTTATAATTATCCTGTGATGCTCAAGAACCATAAATAGAATCCTCAGTTTATAATCCCAGTTTTGCATGAATGTTTTAATTTGTATAGTTTGGAAGCTTCTGAAGAATTTGGCAAGTATAATACCCAATTCATAGTATAAACCATTATGTAAAATAACTATATTCAGTTGTTAAGCTTTGGTCAACAACAAAGCTTTGGTCAGCAGAGGAAACAAATTATTGCAGCATTTATTTATCAATCAGTCACCTTTTTCCCCCAAGAAATGAGACATCTGGCCAAATTTTTTTCCTCTTACGACCATGTTCCTTTGCCCTGTGTCACTTATTCTCTAAGACAGTGTTTCTCCAAGTGTGATTCCAAACCAGCAGCATCAGCATCATTTGGGAGCTTGTTAGAAACACAAATGCTAGAGTCCCACCCCAGACTTGCACAGGAATCTCCAAGAGTGGGGCCCAGCCAGCAATCGGTATTTTAATAAACACACCAAGTGATTCTTATACACACTAGAGATTGAGAAGCACTGCTCTAGGGTCTTCCTGTGGTCCTGCTCCCTTGTCAGCATTTCAGCTGTTAAAGCCAGGACAAAACTTTTACTTTCTTCTAGATATTGCAGCCACTGAATTCTTTCCTTCCCTGTCCCTCCTCCCCTCCATAACCTCTTAGCATTTTGGAGCTGGGGGACCGTACAGATAACTTAGTTCAAGGTTCACAATGTTGTATGCAATGGGGAGTCTGAGTTTTAGAAGAGCTAAGTTAATTGCTTTATTATACAGTTCTTATGTAGGACCAAGGCCAGTGCTCTTTCTGTCACATTCATTGCCTTCCGTATCTATCTGTCTATCTGTGTATCTATCTATCAGTCTGTCTGCCTATCAATCTGTCTAATCTTCTTTCCCTTCCGTTCCCCTGCCCCTTTCCATCTTTCCTTTACTTATTTGTTTCTGTCTTTTTATTTCTATCTACCTTACCTTAAATCCACCAGTCCTTTTCTTCTGTAGAGCTCTTATTTTTTGAGTTATTTGTTGTTTATAAAGGTCAACTACTAAAGATGATCACAATTAGAAAATTAGTAGATTCAGTCTCTATTAGTTCTCCTGTTTTTAAAGTTTGGTTCATTTTGAACAAAGTTTTGCCTCTTGTGCTACTAAAGTGGAGTTAAACATATCAAAATGATTCACCCACTAATGGAGACAATAATCAGGTTGAGAATACCAGTACAGGTTGCTAGTTGATTAATTGCTCATGTCCAATGTTGGTTGGACATTAGCCACATCATTTGCATTGGTAAAACAGTCCCACTCTGTAACCTCTTACTTAGAATTGTGTGTAAAAATAAGAACAGCATGTATGATTTTTGGTTACAGTTTTAAACCACTGGTGTCATCTCCACTAGTTCTCCAAAGATGGCTGCCTGAATAGACTACTATACCCTGGAAACCTCTGACTATTCCCAAAAGAAACTGGAGCTTTAAAAGTAATAGAAGTAATTTAGTAGGATTGTGGTGTTCAGCTCTTCCTGTCTCTAAATTGTGTGTCTTTTGCCTTGCGAGATTATGTTACTACATGTTTTTGGAGAAAGGGTTAATCTCTTCAATAATAACTTTAGTCTCCCACAAAACTCATTCGTATCTCTAAATTGTAGGCTCATGTCCACAAAAGGATCTTGATTTATCTGTGTACCTAATTACTGTGTTTTTGTCATTTGCTCTTATTGGAATATCTCCTAATGGTAAGAGTTGTGATTTTGTTTGTAATTAGGTATACTGCTTCATATCTTTAACTCCATGTAATCTTACATCCTTATCTCCTCATTTCTTTATGGAGCTTAGTTTGCTGATATCAAAGAGCTAAAAGAAGTGAAGAATTTTATCCAGATTACTAACTCAGTCTAGCATTTTGATTTTGCTATTTAGCTATATAGCAACCAAAATATTTCCTCTCTCCCCCAGCAGCCAGATCTGCTCTGTGTCACTCCCTGAAGTGTGACTTACCATCAAATTGCCCAGTATCAACCTGGACCCAATCTCCTGAGCTTTAAGCAGATGAAGGCTCTATTGCCCTATTTCAAAAAGCAAAAGTTGCTGATCTGCACATAGTCAACGCTTTGCTGCAAACTTTCTCTGTCAATGCAAGATTCTGCAATCGAGATCTTTGGTGCTTAGCAAGATCGGCTGCTAAGCTGCATTTTCTTTTGGTTTCCAACATTCTCTGCTAGCAAATCAACAAGATAAGAGGTTCATGAATCTCCTCCCTGCTGCCCCAGGATTAGACCTTACTTAAATAAAAATTTTGGTGGTATTTCATCAGTTGCCAGCTTTGAGGAAGTGATGGTCACTTATATAAAGCAATTTTCTCTAAAAATGCATTCTTCTTGACAAATTAGCATAGCCCATTTGTCCATCTTCAAGGATATTGTTCTATAAGTCAGCATTAAAAAAATACATAAACGATTGTCTTCTGAATCTCCTTCTAGTAGGGAGATTTCCTCAAGTAGAAATTGAACTTGGCATCAGTGGAGCCAGTGGACTGTACCCAGAGTTCAGCGCATATAAAATTGCATTAACTGTGACCCTTTAGCCAAATGGACATAAAATTTGCATCTTCAGATTTTCCCAAATGCCACTAAAAGCATCCTGAAGAGAATTCTTAACATTTACTCCATGATATATAAGATTATTTCAGATTTGATATTACGATTCTTACTAGGTCCATTGTAGCTGAGGTAGATAATGAATTGAAGAACCAAGATTAGAACCGCAAAATAAAACCTATCCACCTAAAAAATGCTATTTGTGGAACTTTCTCTTGGTTAAGCCCAAGCCATGAGTAGTTTTCTCAGCTGATAAGCAAAGACGACTTTTTTTTTTTTTCCTTTTTGTCTTTTTTCGTGTCCGGCAACGGACCGCAACCCTCAG
>NW_007726245.1:772248-790366 GCF_000696425.1 Galeopterus variegatus
AGCGCCGCCGCGCTTCCCAAGCGGCACACTGTAGCAGTGCGCCACCGGGCCGGCCCCTAAAGACGACTTTTTTAAAGTCATATTTTGAATGCTTTATAACCATTTTACTTCAAGTATACATTTTAAGTGCAGACTCCCTCCTCTTTATATATTAAAGAGCAAGTATATTAGTAATAAAGATCCAAATGGAAATTATATGGTCTTAGTACTTATTAAAAAGAAATTAAATAGATCTATTTCCAAAGTATTAAAATTTTAATTTTTAATTCAATAAACATGTGAACACCTGTTTTGTAGGTGTACATTAGGCAATGTGAAGCATTTAAAGATGAGAGAAGCCCTAGTTACAAGGGACTTGATAGTTTTTGCCCATGGATTTCAGTATTGGGTTTTCAGCTAATGTTATTTCCTTCTAATCCATATTGTTTAACAAATTCTAAGTGAACACAAGCTCTTTGATTTTAAGTACAAGATTAATACTGTAGTGCTCTGTGGAGATTAACCACAATTCCAGTTATTTATCCTACAGATATTCATTGTTTACTGTATGCAAGGGATTCTATTAGATCCAGGGAAGTGGGAGAGCTAATAGGGCATAATACCTACCTCCAATAGCTTTCAGAATAGTAAGGGCGGTGAACTGTACATAGATAGCTGTTTTGACCTCTTTTGTGATACTTGTCATGTTGTACCTTGTACTATAGAGTAGTCTGATAGTTCAAAGAGACATTTGTTTGGAAGAATCAGGTGATAATTATGACCAAAGTTTTTTTTTTTTTTCCCTTTTTGTCTTTTTTCGTGTCCGGCAACGGATCGCAACCCTCAGTGTCGCGCCCGCACTGGACCGGGACCGGCAACAGGATCGCAACCCTCGGCGTTGCTCCCACACCTCGCTCAGCCAGTGAGCGGGAACCGGTCTGTATGTGGGATCCGAACCCTTGGCGGGAGCGCCACCACGCTCCCAAGCGGCGCTCTGTAGCAGTGCGCCACCGGGCTGGCCCATGACCAAAGTTTTATAACACATTTTTAACCTCAAAAAAAAGCGAGGAGGGGAAGTGTGAGGTGTGTGGAGTTTTTTTGTTTTGTTTTGTTTTAACAAAAACCAAGCCTGTGATCTCTTTTAAGTGTGTTTTACTAGGAAAAAGTCTTTAATTTTTTTTCTCTGATTAACTTTTTTACTGTTAGCATTGCAGCACTAATTTTTCAAAACTAAGACTACTTAATTGATCTTTATTTTAGATTCACTTCCTCTGCTTTATTTTTGGGCTTTGTCCAAGCGTGTCAATCATTCTCTCATTTTGCTTCCATATTGCAGACTTCCCTACTGGGGATTTGGGTGAATTAGCTAGAAATCATAAGCATTTGTAAACCTATAGTGCTGACAGCTTTATGCACAGAGCTTTATTTCATCGAAACGTTTTCTCTAAACTTTGGCTTAGCTCTAAGTCAGTAATATTCCTAGTAAGTGCACTAAGTTTAAAATGCCTCCCTCTTAGAAAAAACTTAATGATCTCTATTTTGAGAACACTTAAAATCTCTCAAACTATAATAATGTTTTAGAGAACTGCTAATGGTATCACCAGACCTTTATTATTTGGTATTTTCTTGATTTGTCTTCCTTTTCTTTCTTTGTTATTACCCTGTATTTAAGGGGAAACTTTTCTTTTTTAGATTGAGCAATAGCTTGGTGTAATTTCTGCTAATTTTTTATCTCACTTTTTAGTTTAATTCTTGATTTAAACTAAGTCTTAATTCTAATAATGGTTGTAAAAACACATCTAAAGGGTACTTCAAAAAGTTCGTGGAAAAATAGATTTAAAAAATAACAGATCTTTCCATGAACTTTTTGAAGTAGCCTCATATCTATAAAATTGTAAGTTTTACCATTTATTTACAGATTGTAATATTTAAGAAATTAATGGTCAGAGTTTAAGAATTAAAACCAGATCTCTCTGAAAACCAGGGAGCATAATAATCATCCAGTATCTAATCATATTTTATCCTTTTTTTAATCTTGTGGACATCACTCACTTTTGTTTTTTCTTCCATTCTGTGTCTGTGAAGCTTCTCTGCCTTGCTCTAAATCAGCAGTTTTCATGCAGCTGTTCCCTCATCAAGGTACTCTTTGCTTTCATCATCTTTGCACGAAATACTGCTTACCCCGCACTCATCCTGAGCACATGGCATGAGATTCACCAGCCCCTGTGAGCTAAGTCTGGCTTAGGCTCCTGAGGAACTTGCAAAGCCACCACTATATAAGGTCTAGGTGTTCACGGGAACTGGAGGGCTAGTGTGTGTGTCCTGTCTCAGTTAAGGAGCTGCTGATGCATGCCCTGAACACTCAAGATGTAATCCCAGCCCTGTGCTAACACAGGCAGGTTAACAAGAAACCCAAGGTAGAGTTAATAGAGAAAAAGCCGGATGTGTAGTTTGAGGAAGGTTTTTTTAGCCCAAGGTTTCCCGACAAATTAAAGCTGGCTGTTCACTTTATCACTTTGGTCATTAGTTGGCTGTAAGGACTAAAAAGAAAAAAATGTGACACACGTATGTCTAATTTATAAAAGATGCCTTTTTCTTTCTTGTAATTTTCTGTAATTGTTATACAGAAAGGTTAAACAGAAGAAGAGTGTTAGCAATTGATGAAAATCCATTAAATTTTTAAAAATTCTTATAATTACAATTTTTATATCTAACTCAAAAAAATTATTTCTAAATGTGTATTTAACACATCTTCATGAATGCATTTACTATAACTGAAGAACAAGCTGTAACTACCTTTTTTTCTAAGAAGATTTATTATATTTTGTACTTATTTGCATTAGCTTCAGTAATTTTACAAATTCTAGCATAAAATTAAAATCCTTCTAAAACTCCCTTTAGTATATCACTTGGTCTTTTTTATTTCAGGTATTAGGAGCATCTTGATTTGTGTAGTAATTATTTTATCTGTGAGGGTACTTCAAAAAGTTCATGATAAGATTCATATTTTTCAATTCTGTTTTTCCATGAATTTTTCGAAGTACCCTTATATGTACAGGAATTCCTCATATAGATTATTTTATCTGATTCTTCTAACAATCCTTTAAAATAAGCATGTCTGCCATTATCCTTAATTGCCAGATTAAAATCTAGAACCAAATAAGAGTTCTGATCCAACTAAGATTCAAATCAGGGTCTTCTGACACACTTGCCTTCTCATATATGTAATAAATAAGAGTTTTCTGATAGGTTTGCCATATTGTATATGTAATAAATTAAGCAATGCAGAGTCAGGTAACCCACTAGTGCTCCTGAGCAGATGGTGGGAGATTTAGTCTTTCATTTTTGTAGTATAACTTATATCACACAAATTACCTAACTCATTTTTTCTTGGCTTCTCAAAAACAAAAATAATTCTTCTATTATTTCATGAAAATATTAGGTTTCAGGTTGGGAAACTACTCCAGTTTGCGAAGAAAGTGTTTTTAAAATAAGCAATTTTAAAAAATTGTTTCATTATTTGTCAGGCTGGAGCTATATCACTAGTTGTCAAAATAAACCCTGACACCTGCCTTCAAGGAACTCATGTTCTAGCAGGGGAGATAGACATATAACTTAACAATAAGGTAATCTAATAATTCATTTCCCCACTTACTCAGTTCACTACATTTTGGCCAATAGCACCTTTTATTTAGGATTTTATCTTTATCTAGAACCATCACAATTCACTGAAGCATAGTACTATTAATACACTGTTATAGAGAATTTCCAACTTCTTCTGCCCTGCATGTTTGTAACTGGCTGCATGTTTGACCACAGCATATCTGGTAATTTAAACTAGCAAATCAGGACCATAGACTTTTAGCTTTATTTCCTTTGGGTGGTGGCCTCTGGGTTTCTGTCACCTCATGGATTTTTGCTTTTGTGCCCACTGAGTGCCAGAAGGGAGAATCAGTGCTTTCGGGGCATAAGGGAGACCAGAACACAAAGCTTCAGAGGGGCCTTGATGGAAAGAGGTATAATACCAAGGCCTTCTCACTAGTTAAAAATATAGCATGTGCCAAAATAGCACCATTTGAGCAGTCTAGCCGATAATCTCAGAGTTTTTCTGATAGGATGTTGAGATGAAGTCCTTCACTAGCTCCTAGAGAGATTTCTAGATTTAATTTTAGACGGTAAAAAGAAAAAATGCAGCCAAAATTCTGAGAAGTGAGAAATAGAAACTTAAATGCCAGAACTACGATTGTTCTGTTTCATACTCACTTGGCTTTTTCAAGATGCTATATTTTGTTATACATATAATGCATTTTAATTGTTTTTTCTTTAATGTCCCTTCAAGATTTTCATGTCAGTTTCTCCTCTGATCCTTGTATGACACTTGCCACATCTTGTGTGACTTGTAGAGCTGGGTCACTAAAGTAGGAAGAAAACACATATAAAAGCAAGAATTGAACTGAGATGAAAATTGAATTTGAGAATAGCACATCAGCCTCTCACATAGTGTCAAGTGTTGGGTTGGTTATGAGTGACAGGGCTGACAAATCAGTCATACTTTATTTAAGGTCTTTAATTGGCATGCTCATGGCGGGGGGGGGGGCTGGAAAATTCAGTAAAGAAGAAAAAAATCACCCATAATCCTACCACTTTAAGATAGATAATCACTGTTTATTAATTATTTTGGTACATCTCCTTCCAATTTCTTTTGTTTGCATAGTTGAGGTCATGGTGTGTAGACAACTTTATAGCTTGCTTTTTGCACTAACATTTAACAGGAGATAAATAAGACTTTTAAATTATGTGGGGGTGTGAAGTTTATTTAATAAAACAGAAAGGGAAATGTTTTTAGCACTTCTTTGAAGAAAACGTCACCCTAGCAACTTAATCTACTTTACTATAATTTACATAATTTTAATTCTTAAGGATACCACTCAACAGGCCGTTGTGTTCAGACAGAAGCATTGCCACCTTGCAATGTGATGACTTTTCGGTGAGATGTAGTCTAGCAGTAGTAGCAAGGCTATACCAAAGGTAAACACCCAAGAAAGAGCCCAGGGTGGCAGATTGCTGGCAGAGAGCCACAGGTCCTTCCTGGTGGTCATCCACATTGCTGTCCCTCCTGATGGCCAGCCTCAAGTTGTTTCAAACCCTTGTCTTTTTAAGATCCTAGTTTTGCCTGAATCTTATTTCCTATTAAGGAAATAACCCAGGTAAAGAACTATTGGACCTGAACTTGTAGGCCACATGCAAATTTTAGGAAACGGAACATTAGATGCCTGACAAGTTCATGATAATTTCAGATGGAGGAAGCCAAAGGGGAAAAAAATTTTGTCTTCTACTAAAAATATGACACCACCCGCTGAAGATCAGGGGTTGCATGCTTTTGGGCTCTGACTTACAAGAATCCAATCATCACATTTTAAAATGGAAGCATTCAGTTCAACCAATATTTATTGAAAACAATCAATTATATTTTATAGGAAAACAAAAATGAATAATAAATGACCCTTCTAGGTGCTTTTATTCTAGTAGAGGAAATAAGATGTATAAATTGTGATAGTCTCGGCAAAAGTTAATAAATACAAAAGCGAAGCAGGAGAAAGTTCCGGCAGGAGACAGAAGAATGCATCATAAAGGAAGTAGAGATGGGAAAAAATGTGTTGAGTTTTATCTTGTAGAGATAGGTAAGGCAGTTAAACAGCCTGCACAGACATTCATCGTAAAGTTGTTCATGGCGTTTATTTGAGAGATTATGGGTAGCCTTCTTTCAGTTTTGTCATTTCCCTTTTAATAGCTCTGGAGAAGATGCAAATAAATTTACAGGAAAGGATAAAAATTTTGCAGAATTCTATTTCCCAGATAAAAATTCTGTGAACATTGTAGTGTGTTTTTCCCATTCATCATTCTGTGCATATGATTAGGTTAGAATGGAACAGATTCTGGGTGCTGGCTTAGCTCTGCCTGCAGGGCTCCTGAGGAAGTGCTGCTGACATTTTTAACTCTGCACTCATATGCCTAGCCCAGTGCACATTCTCATAAACAAAAACTGACAAATGCCCATGTTCCTTTGCTAGGTGCGAGACAACAAACCTCTGTGAGCCTGTGTGAATCAGGGTGTGTGCTTGTAGATGCCTGACACTCTGAATTGAATTCAGGGCTGAATCCAACTGGAGGATGTGTGGCTTCTAGAGGGAGGTCATCCCAAGTTCATTTCCTGTTGATGAGCCAACAAATAACTGGATAGGTGGATATACATTTTTTTGTATTATAATGAATGCTTCTTGACTTGAAATGCTAGCTACTTTTTTATCCAAAAATGGAAATTTTTTCCATTCTCAAATTGAGTGATTATTTTAAAATTCAAATGGTACAGATAAGAATAAAGTAAAAATTACCTGAAATCAAGCCATCCAGAGATAACATACTTTGGCAAATGTTTTCCCAACCTTTTTGTTTTTCTGTATGTGGGTATTTTTTTTCCTACTCCAAAAATGATGGTCATCTTTCTATATCACTAAATATCAATCAGTATTTTACATTTTGATACAAACTGCCAAAACACTCTCCAGCTGTTTGCTTTCCCAGCAATAGTTATGCCAGAGGTGGGTATAATCTGCCTAATTGGGGGAGTAAATTTTATTGAAGTGTAACAGACAGAAAAGTACATAAATCGTAAGTTTACAGCTTAATGAACTTTTAGAAGTAAACATACTTGAAAACCCAGCACCCAGATCAAGAAATAGAATATTACTAGCACCCAAGAAGCCACCCTTAAGCCCCCCTATCCAGTCACTACTTCCCTAAGGGTAACCACTGTTCTGTTACTTGTCCAATTAGTAATCTTTACTAATCTGATGAGTAAAAAATAATCTTGTTTTTGTTTCTCGTTACCTTTCTGAAGTTACTACTTATTTATAAAATTCACTGTAGGGCCCAGCTTTTGGAAGTGTGATCTCCTCCATGACAGGAATGAATGGCATTAACATTGCAGAATGTGAAATGACCTGCCTGCCATAGTTGAAAGAAGCAAAGATTCTATAGTACAATCTTTGTGATATATTATTTTCTCAGTTAATATTTTGTTCCTTTGGGACAGGCTCTGTCATTAAAAAAACAAAAAGCATCTGGCTTTTCTTTCCAATGACATATTTGCTGGAAAGATCAATACTTTATCTGCGTCTGGAGGGTTATATTTTGCTTATAAACATGAGTAGGGATATGTGGCTAGAAGCTGACCTCTGCTGGCAGCTTCTGGTATGATTCGGGGGAAGGAACTTTATCTAGTCTGCCCTGGTGGCTGCTAGCCTTTCCTTCAGTTCAAGCCTGCCTGCCTCTAGCTTTTCCTTGCAACTTCTCTTTTCTTTATTCTTATGCTGTTTTCTGCTATGATAGCAAATTTTGCTTAACAAAGTGTGGAGTTTTCTGTGTGACGAGGCCTTCATAAATATTCTAGCAGTTGACTATTAAAATGAAATGTGCAAAACAGTTTGCCAGGTTGTATCTCATATACACATAATGAGATTCAGTCCTGGAGCTTAACACCAGAAGAGAGAGAGTAACTGGCTTCTCTGTTTCTCTCCAGGAATTGACAAGGAGAATGTTGAACTCTCCCCTACCACTGGCCACTGTAACAGTGGACGAACTCGCCACGGATCCGCAAGCCAAGTGCAGAAGCAAAGAAGTGCTGGCAGTTTCAAACGTAATAGCATTAAGAAGATCGTGTGAAGCTTTCTTTCTTTCTTTTTTTAAACCGACTTAAGATGGGCCCTTCACTAGTGGCCCCTTCCCTGGCCTTGCCCTAACCCACGTGTTGTGATGCTGCACTTCATGTTTTGAACTCATCCGGTCTGCCCTGTTGCCAGATGATCAACTCTTGGAAGCATTGCCTAAATTTAATACTGCTTTTTCTTTAACTTTTTTTTTCCTTCTACTTTTGGCGTGTGTCTGGTTGTAAGCGAGTGTTCAGAACAACTACAAAGAAAGTGGGAGGTCAGGATACTTGCACTGAAAACATCCCAATTGTGAGAGAGGAAGAATTCTTGAATACTTCTATTACTGGCCAGCTATGAAAGCCATTTGCACAGAGCTCTGCGTTCTATGTTTTCCCCTTCTTCATCATACAAAGTAAAGTGTTAGTCTCATTTACACACTTTTCAAGATAGAAGTTTATGGGAGAAATAATATTATAACCCCAATGTGTTTAATCTGACTTTTAGCTGTGGACTTTTTTTAAACCTTACAAAACTGAAGGAACCATAGAGGTCAAGCCTCCGTGACTTCACACCATAAAGCCACAGGCAAGGTACTTTGGGGGGCGGGGGGATTTAGTATTTTATAGTGGATTCTTAAGAAATACTAACACTTGAGTATTAGCAATAATTACAGGAAAATAAGTGTGACCACATATATCTTAACATTATTGAATTAAACTATGGGTTCTGAGGCCTTATCCAAACTCAGTCATCCAAACTAGTTTTGTTTTTCTCTCCAGTTGATTATCTTTTAATCTTTAAATATGCTAAAGGTTGTTCTTTGTTTTGTTTTTTTTGTAAGCCAGAACCATACTAAATATAGTAATTATACATTTTCTCCCCTCCTCTTTTTTCCTAAATAATTCTGAGCAGGGTAATCAGTGAACAAAGTATTGACATTTGTGCCCAGAAGGTAATTTTCATAGATATTTGCATTAGCTTCAGAGCAAAATGGAATGGTACGTGACTCTTAGAGTAGCTGATACTTTTATTTTGTTATAATTTTCTGAGAAACAGAGTATGGCATATATTATAAATTTCTTTGATAAGATGTATTTTAAATATCTTTACATCTTCCCTTCCCCTCCAAAAAAGTCAGGAATCTCTTCAGCAAAACATTCGGATTTATATGATAGAGTTGCATTTAATCACTGTGAAAAGACTGGTCAGCCTGCATTAGTATGATAATAGGAGACCTTTAGAGTTGCTGCTATACTGAATGGTATGGATTATTCTAGTGTTGGAGTTTCCATAGTAATGCAGATCAGATTTCTTTGTGGTACCTGCAATGTGCAAAATAATTTGACTTCAACGAGTATATTAGTATCTGGATGTTCCAATTTAGGACTTAATCATATTTATTACAAAAAGATATTATCCCTATACTCCCAGATTCCCTTTATATGTTAAGATATCACGGCTTTGGGAGGGGAAAAAGAAACCTAGGGGAGAGGGGAGTTTCCTGTAGTGCTATTTTATTAGTGGATTTCAGTAAATTAAATTTCCACAGCTAACTCAGTAAATAATGGTACATTTAAGTGTTCTGATTTTAATAATATAGCACATTTCACATTTATCCACACAGTAACAATGTAATATGTTAATGTAAATAAAATTGCTTTTGATATTCAGAAATAACAAGAATTTAATTTTTTCAATTTGTTTACAGTCCTGGGAAAAGTAAAAACCATTTGCCAAAATAAAAAGGAAAAAAAACCTTAGTATTCATAGTGGTTTTAGCATAGAATTGTTGGAAAATATTGAAGACAGGTGCAATTAACTAAATTTTGTTTTTAACTATCGTAGAGGCTGCATTAGAATGAAATGTTTATAATAAAAGAGCAACTAAGACTGTAAAGAAGCTTAGATCAGTAACCCAGTGCCAAGGATGCCGGGCTGCCGTCTTAGTCTTGGCTGTCCTGCAACCTAGTGCTTCTGGGACAGGTAGCACAGCTTCTTGGCTCCTGGAATAGTAGTCACTGTGAGCCTTTAATAATTTTGGTTTGATGTTTTTTCTTTTTTTGTTTGTTGGTTTGGTGCATATGATGGTGGGTATTATGCTCTTTTGCTTCTCCCATCAAAACAGAAAAATTACCAGAGGTTTACTGTTAAAAATATTGATCTTTCCATTAAACAAGTTTACCCAAGGTGTGACATTTCATACCTCATGAAATGATCAGCGTTGCACAAATCAAAATTGAGCCTTCTTTGAACTGCAAACTTACTTTTGACCAGTGCCTCCTGGGAATTTGAAATCTTACTAAGGTTTAAAATTTACCTTGTTTTTAAAAGAACTTCCAGCTTTTGAGGAAAATCTAGCTTTCCAAGTAACTAAAATGAACTTGAAATAAATCTCTCACCAATATGCTTTCCCTGAGAAATGAAATGCTTTTTTAGTCCTCATACCTGTAACCTACAAAAGAAATTCTGAAATTGAGATCAAGTTGCCCATTTTGCATAATTTGATGTAAGTTCTGTAAAGAACATTATAAATAATTTGTTTTGGGTTTGTGGATGTTTCCCCTGACTTTTTAAAGAGGAAAATAGTAACTTAATCAAGTTTTTGTCACGCATAATCTACCTGTTATGCCAGTGCTCCTGTCCTAGGGGTGTGCCCTTGTTTGCCAACATGGAGGTGCAGTTCACTAGCTTTGGGGAAAAGTGGCTAGAGCTCTGTTCTCCATTCACTCAGCACTTGCTCATTACCGAGCCAGGCACTGAGGACACCACAGTGAACAGTGAGCTTCCCCCACTGTGGGCAAATGCCCTAGTGCTGGAGACGGAGTTCAAGCCAGCAACTCTCCTGGATTTGTAGCATTTAGGGGCTTTCAGCTTTGTTTGGGTTTTTGTTTGTTTTTAGGTTTTGTTTCTATATCCCCCCACTCCCCCCAGGCGTAATGAGGCATGTCTTATTCAATGTTATGCAATGGACTTATACAAAAATTCCCTTAGTGTCAGCCACACGATTTTTTTTTAATGCAGTATATTCACCTGTAAATAGTTTGTGTAAAATTTGACAGAAAAGTATATTTACTACACTGTAAATACATGTGATGATATATTGTATTATTTTGCTTTTTTGTAAAGCAGTTAGTTGCTGTACATGGATAACAAAAATTTGATTATTCTTGTGTTAGTATTATTAACTTCTTCCTGCGACTGCGTTACATCATTTAAAGAAAATGCTGTGTATTGTAAACTTACATTGTATATGATGACTTACTCGCCTTTCCATCCTAAACTTTGGCAGTTTCCTTGTTTATAACCTTGTTAATATTGTAAGATCATTTAAAGAAAATGCTGTGTATTGTAAACTTACATTGTATATGATGACTTAACTCGCCTTTCCATCCTAAACTTTGGCAGTTTCCTTGTTTATAACCTTGTTAATATTGTAAGCAGTTGTGCGCCAGCAGGAGAAGTACTGCCAGCAGACAAAACTGATCATTGTAGGGGAAACCATAGAACTCCGTTTCGGATCATTGTTGTCCCCACCCGTTTTCTCCCTGGTGTATGTACTCCCCTGCCTTCCCCCGTCCCGCCTTTTTTTTTTTTTTTAAGTAAAATGTAAATTCAATCTGCTCTTAAGATGTGAGGAGTTATTTAATTTCTTTACATGCATCAAGCTCTGTTTTCTCACTTCCCCTCACTCTTCCATCATCTTTGGAAACATTAAGGCCATTTTCTTTCTTTTAAGGAGGTTTTTGGTCTCTTTCTCCCTTCACACCCACGGGAAAGATCTTTCCATTTCCAGAACCTTTCTAAACTTTAAAAAGTAAAATAGTTTTGGTGAAATGCTTTATTTAGGGGCTGCCACACTCAGGTATTACTCTCTTCTCTGGTACAGGCTAATTTCTTTTTAAGTGAACAGTCAGAAACGTCGGGATACCCCAAGATTAGCTAGTCAGAGGGCATGTGTTAGGACCCCACAATTCTGTCCAACTTTTCACCTCCACCTACAGAATCTTCAGGGACACTGCATGTTTAAACAGTGTAAACCACCTCCCCTGGCTCAGCTGCCCAGGGTTTTACCAGTTCGTTTACCCCTTTATGTGGGCTACCATCCCCTCCTGATGGAGAAGGAATCCAGTCTAGACCCTGTGGGCAGGACCGAACTGTCCTTAGAAGGATGACAGTGTCTGGCATTGAACAAAGGACTAAAAACAGATGCCCACAGGTCTGGGGCAAGTGCTGGCATGTTTATGGGCAGGCTGGGACGGCAGGGGTACCTCGCCTGTAGAGCTTGCTAATACTCTGGTCCCATCCCAAACCCCAGAAACAGAGGCAAAGTCTCCAGGGATGGGGTCCTGGGAGAAGAGTTTTTGGGGTGTGACCCTCTGGATCACACCTTCCATTCCTGGACAGCAAACTCCTTGAGGCCATGGACTATGTCTCATATCTATCATGGGCCCCTGTGCCCATGGTTTGTCTGCACAGGGCTTTGCTTTCTGGAACACTTGGGCTAGTCTGGCGATTCTGAAATGCCTCACCAGAAGACTTGATTCCTACAGGGTGTTGGGGAGGGGGCTGGAGGTGCATATTTTTAAGGGAAGAAAATGTCTACAGATGTAACCTCAGCTGATTGTACGCATTTGTTCAAAGAAACATTTCCAGTTGGTTATAATTGTGCCCAGCCCTGTGCTAGGCATTGTGCATATGAAAGAAAAAAGTTTGGTCTCTGCCCTGTATGAGTTCATGATTTCGTGGGGAAAACAGACATATAAACAATGATCACAGTGGCCCAAGATATGGACAGGGTTCTTGCAGGGTCCCAGATGACTGGCAGCGTTGGTGACTGAGGAGTTGGGTCTTGAAAAATGACAGGAAGTTTGTCCAGGTAGAGAGATGTGCAGTGAGCAGTTGCAAACAGTGTTCCGGAGTCTTTAGTGTACAAGGGTAACGGAGGCTGTGGACAAACTGGTCCCGAGAGGGCAAGTAGCAGAGAAGAGTTTGGCAGAAGGCAACACACCACAAGCGAGGTTGGCTCATTGTGTTATTTTCCTCGATTCTTTGGTCCCACTTTGGGGAATGCAGCCTAATTTTCTACATGTAAAAATTACATGAAGACATATCTTAGCCCCAAACCACAAAAATAGGGGCACTCTTTCTAGTCCAGCTATTCTAAATGTTTTGAGTCTAGCCCAAAGTTAAGAGGAATGAGAAAGCGGCAGCGAGGGGTGCTCATTTACCAACTTGGGAGTTTGTGAATCGGAGGCGGAAAGGAAGCAGGCTATCTATGCCTGAATCAAAAACTCCACCGCTGCCGCCTGCACTCTTAGCTAGGATTCTACAGGGGACAAAAAACTTCATTACCAAAATACCAAGTCTTTTTGAGTTTGCAGCAGTCAGTCACTCAGCAACCATTTGCTGGGCCTCTGTTTTCACAAATCAGCTGGAGCACAGCACCTCTTGGAGATGCTTTACAGAGCCCATCTGCTGCTCCTATGACTGCTTTTCTGTTACAATGCTGTGATCAACTATCTTCCTACCTCCCTGGTTAGACTGTGCTCCTTCGGGTATAGGGACCATGCTTTGTTGGAAGGTGCTCAATAGACGGTTGCTGAATAACACTTAAGGTTTTATGTTATCAGGGAACTATATAAATAGAATTATAGGAAAAAAGACCCCATTCTTAATAGCAACCCCTGGGCAAAATCTCTAGCAAAATAGAGTTGACCTGTGTAATAAAGACCTGTTGAGAACTCTAATCCAGATTTTGAGATTTCACAGATCAGTGAAATTCTCAAAATACATTTTATATATTTAGCATTTAGAAACAAGAAAAAAAAATCTGACATAGTTTGTTACAAAGGTCATTTCAACCCCAAAAGAGTAGGGAAGGAGGAAATCACAGGATAAAGTACAGATCTTTAAAAAAGGAATTAATTTTGCTTTATAAAAAAGTCACTGTGCTGTCCTTATTTTTCTCCCATTGCTGTTAATTCAGTCCACACAGCGCTGCTCAGCGGAGGCATGTGAGGGGCTGGGCTGAAAGGAGGCCCCAGAAAATGGAGAGACAGACCCCGGTCCTGGACGGGAAAGGTGAATATTATGGAGTGCCAGTTCTTCCTAAGTCAATGTACTGGCTGGACACAATTTTGATCAAGATCCCAACAAGAAGAGTGTATCCAGACAAAATGATCCCAGAGTTCACCTTGTAGAATAGACAAAAGAGCATAGCTAAGAAAAAAAAAAAATTTAAGGATAGTTGGAAACTTTTCTTACTGGGTAGTAAATATAGACATTTAAAAATATTTAAACCCATAATAATAATTAGACTAGGTAAATAGGATGGAACAGGCTAGAAGGTCCAGATTATGCTATGGTTTTTTAAAAAGCAGGAGTAACCCCCAAATGTCACTGGCTTCAAAGCCACAAAGCTTATTTCTCACCCTTGCTACACGTCCCTCACCAGTCAGCAGGAGGCTCTGTTCACTCATTCCTTAGGGCCCCAGAGTGACTGATCAGCCACCACCACAAATGGCTGGCCATCATGCCAGAGGGAAAGAGGGGGCTCAGGCTGCGCTGCCCCGTCGACCCTGGTGATGAGAGAAATGTTCCATATCTGCACTGTCCAGGACAGTGACCACTAGCCACCCATGGCTTTTGAACACTTGAAATGTGGCTTGTGGGGATTTAAAAAATTTTAAGTACATGTGAATAGTTGCCTGTGGCTAGTGGCTACCAGGTTAGACAGAGCAGTATTTGGAAGGTCTTGCATCAGCAATTAATGGCTTGAAGCCAGATGTGCAGTCACTTCTGCTCACAGTCATTGCCAGAACTTGTCACACAGCTTTACAAAATAACAAGGGTCAGAAAAAGCTATCCTCTTTCCAGGAGGAAAGCAGGAAATGCCAGCCAAGAACATTAATGACTCCTACAATAGGGAAGGACTTTGTGAACCTAAAAGCAGTGGAAGAAATCCCGAAGATCCTGCTTTGCCTAAGAGATTAAATGTCCCCATGTCCAAAAATCCCACAAAGTTAAAAGGCCAAATAATGGGAAATTGACCGTAATATATAGAGTTCATAAAAATTAATTTTAAGAAAAGACCCAAGTAGAAAAACAACAACAAAAATGGGCAAAGGACATGAATAGCTAATCCACAGAAAGGAAATACTGTACCAATTGTAATTACTGTAAGGTGGAAAAGATCATCACACTCAGTAAACAAAAAAAAGCAAACCGAAACAGTGGGATGTCATTTTCATCTGTCGAATTAGCAAAGACGCTTTTAACTAATACTTGGTGCTGGTCAAGAGTGCAGTGTGGTGGGCTCAGCCTAGAGAAAGAAATGGTGAAAGAGCTAAGACTTTCATCAAAGTATTATTTATAATATCAGAACACCCGAAGACAACAAAAATGTTGGTTAAATTAGCTACGTTCACCTAGCACTTTCTGGAAGCTGACTGCTTCCTTATGTAGCCCTTTAAAATGGGCTTAAAGAATAACATTTAAATTTGGGGGGAAATGTCCAATAGAATCCAGAGTTTTAAAACTGCATATGAAGTCTGATCCCCAATTATGTAAATAAATAGATAAATATATGTGTGTATATACAGTTTATATAGTTTATACACAGGTAAACGATGAACAGGAAATGCATCCAATATTTACAATAACTATGTATGGTTAATTTTTGTTTCTTTTTTATCTCTATATTTTCTAAGATTTTTGCAATGAGTGTTATTGCTTTAAAAACAAGTTAGGTTGTTTTTAAGAGGTGAGGATAATGCTGACTTTTAATTATACTAATAAAGGTGTACATAATAGTGGAATTTATTAAATTAACTATCATCTCTTGGGCATTTTTACCTTTATCCTTTTCCTTTTGTCAAAAGGTGGCTTTTTTCCTAATTTAGATTCCAGGGAGGTGGGTTTATTTTCCCTTCCTAGGGGAGTATTTGCATAACTGGTTTATAATGGTTCGGGTGAACTGCCTGTCAAGTCCACTGGCTGGAGAGGGTGCTGGTCCCCACCAACCTTTCACTGTTATTCTGTTACTTCTGCTCACAGCTTACAATCTTTCAAGGTTAACAAGGTTGATGGGAATGGTCCTTGCCTTCAAGAAGTTCTCAGACTACTCAGGGGTGTATAAATCCATATAGTTGTATAAATACATAGTGAAAAGTGTGCACACAACTATAATGCAGTCATTTTCCTCGACTCTTTGGTTCCAGGCACCTGCTCCCCATCCCCGTTCTCCTCCTGCTGCTCTGACAGCACTTCCTTCACCCTCCTCTTTACCCTCGGCTTCTTTTCTGATCTTGGAATGATCCCTTCAGCCCTTTGAAGAGGACCTGGTGTCCTGGCCAGGGGAGGGGCAGCAGATGAGCAGAGTATCACAGTGCATCATGAGAACACTTTAGGAGAGTCTGCATGAAGTTCTGTAAGAGCAGAGCCATGAGGACAACTAAATCAGGGCAGACTTCTTGGAGAGGGAGGCATTTGAAGGATGACTATGGGGGTGGAGAAGGGAGGACAATCCAGGCAGAGAGCAATCCAGGCATGTGCAAGGCAAGCCGGCTATTTCATTGATCAAGTCCATGTTGAATCGCTGTCTTGGAGTCTATGCCACATAATGCCTGGGATATAGCATGTGCTCAATAAACGTGTACCCACGTGCGGTAGATGGTGTTGCTGTCCTGCCAGGCCTTACAGAACAGAGACCATCGTACTGTAACTAGGGCCTTCCAGCTTGCACACGTGAAGGACTTGGGAGTTTTTCTTTTAGGCAGAAGGGGGCAGTAGAGAAGGCTGGAAGCAGGAAAACGTGATGATCCCTGTGAAGTGGATTTACCGCCCGGAGGTGAAACCTGTGGCAGACTACTTCCTAAACTGTGCGGAGCTAGGTGGTAAATGCTGGTGCCCTGCCCGAAAGCCACTTGCAGGGGCCATTTCTATGGCTGATGAAAGGATTTGGAGCCCAATTGGGTAGAATAAGTAAGATTTTGGCATTTCTTCTTAGAATCCTGGAAGGAATTTTAGCAATCAGCTGGTCCTGCTTCTGAGGGTAAGAGAAGGTTCTGGGTGGGCACCACTCCCAAAAAGAGCTCATGCAGCAGAGGAAGGTTGAGGTCTCTGGACGTCCTGCTGTGCCCCAGTCCACCAGGGTCCTCCGTATCCCCCAGCAGGCAGCGCTGGCTGTGTCTCCAAGCACGCAGCTGCTCTGAATCTGCTGATGTGGGCATATTTTGAGACAGGGAAAGAAGGAAAGTAAGTTCACACCACCTTCCTCCCCTCCAAAGTGATAATTGCTCATGGTATAAAAAAAACCTGGCAGGTTGTAAGCAGGAAGAAACTGTGAATCCTGCCCCATTTCCAGACAACCTGGATGATGAAGTCAAGGCCCATAGATGAAAACACTGAAATGCTCCCCCTTTTAGACGCGTTCTAAACTGCTCCATATTGACGCGCATAATAACCACCACATTCCAGGTCCATGCCAGGCACTGGGCAAGGCATGTTACATTCATGTTCTAATTGAAAACCTGCAGGACCTCTGCAAGGTAGGAGCTCCTGTCCCCAATTTACTGATAGGAAAACTAAGATTCAGAGAAGTTAACTCGTCCAGAGTCACAGGGCTTGATGCCCAGTTCAGCTGCTTTAGATTCCAAAGCCTGGCTCTTAATAATCTTTAACTTAAACTTCCACATGATGTTTATACCATACATATTTGTTTCCCATGGCTTCTCTGCTGTAAACAACCACAAATTTGGTGGCGTAAAAACACAGAAGTGTATTCTCTCACAGTTCTGGAGGCCAGAAGGCCAAAATCAAGGTGTGGGCAGGACCATCCTCCCTCCAGAGGCTCTAGGGGAGAGTCTTTTCCTCCCCTCTTCCAGCGTCTGGTGGCTGCCGACATTCCTT
Source organism: Galeopterus variegatus (assembly GCF_000696425.1). Classification (NCBI taxonomy): domain Eukaryota; kingdom Metazoa; phylum Chordata; class Mammalia; order Dermoptera; family Cynocephalidae; genus Galeopterus; species Galeopterus variegatus. The sequence continues at coordinate 789,846 of NW_007726245.1, forward strand.
GGCTTATGGCTGCACCACTTCAATCTCTGTCTCCGTGAACACATTGCCCTCTTCTTTTTTGTGTCAAATCTGCCTCTGGTCCCTCTTATTAGGATACCGAGATTGCATTCAGTGCCCACCTGTATAACCCAGGAAAAACTCCCCATCACTAGGTCCTTAATCACATCTGCAAAGACCCTGTTTCTAATAAGGTAACATTTACATGTCCCAGGAATTAGGACATGGATATTTGGGGGGCGCATTTTTCAACCTACCACATTATATTTTAATTTATTGCCCAGTCCTTAATTTATTGCTTTTCAGACCTTAATTGTGTTTGTATGGGACATTGTGCAAGGAGCTGGGAGCTAGAGAAATCAAAAGAGAGATGGACACACAAAAGAGAAATGCCTTGGGCCGGCCCGGTGGCGCACTGGATAGTGCGCCGCTTGGGAAGCGCGGCGGCGCCCCCGCCCGAGGGTTTGGATCCCACATGCAGACCCGTTTCCGCTCACTGGCTGCGCGAGGGCCCGGAGCGACCC
>NW_007726245.1:791284-793311 GCF_000696425.1 Galeopterus variegatus
GATCCCGTTGCCGGTCCCCGGTCCGGTACGGGGGCAACACTGAGGGTTGCGATCCGTTGCCAGACACGGAAAAAAGACAAAAAAAAAAAAAAAGAGAAATGCCTTCAGGGACCTCATGGTTACTCCTGTGATCCTTCATACATGTTTCCCAGATGCTCTTGGGATAGATAACAGGGGTAAGAGGTAGTAAGTGTAGGCACAAACACAATAGCTATCACTTACTACCTGCCGCTACTGTTCTGACATCCACACATATTAACTCACTTGACCCTCACCACAGCCTTATCCTGTAAGGTGGTCTCCACAGTCTGTACTTTTCACCTCTCTGCACAGAATGCTGCTGGATCACAGGGGAGACGCAGTCAGGGAGTGAGGGAGGGTGTGGATATGGAAGGACAGGAATTGGCCAGAGAAAGTGGAATGGGGGAGGGGGAAGGAGGGGAGACCTGGGCAGAGCGAGGCAGGAGGGAGCTGGGGTGCTCCTGGCCAGGGGCAAGGAGAGACAGGAGAGCATGAAGCCCCGCACAGATGTGAGCTCAGGCCGTGGGGACCCTTGAGGGGTTTTCTTTCTAGAGAATGGCCTGGAATTCCAACTGTCCCTTCCAGGTGTATTTCCCAGCTTATGTCCAGCCTGCGAGGCTGCTGCAGCTGTTGGAAATCACTTGGAGAATCGGAGGTCTCTTGGAGGAAGAGAGGCTCCCAGCCTTCTTGCTCACCCCTCTACTAATGGGCCTCTTGCTTCCCTGGGGCAAACCCCACGCCCGGATATTCCCAGCGCTGAGCAGGGCCCTGGTGTGGGTATCCTTTTGCCTCACCTGGTCGGGGTTGCACTTTGAGCTCTAGGATCGAAGTGTTGGGAGCCCTGGTGTCCTCGTCCTAGGTCCACCTCTAAGGACCCGAGAACCTTGTAAATTGCACCATCATCATCTCCGAGGGTCCTTTGAGTGGGTGTTCAGCAGGCTCTTCTGAGCTCCCAGAGGCTGGGATCTCAGTGCAGATCACACTGTGCGGTGACTACCCGGTATCAAATTCAGCAAGGACAGGGGCTGGGGCTGCTCCGTATTCTCCATCCGCCCAGCATGCCCAGCTCAACACAGATGCTCAATTAAAAAAATGTAACAAACCCAGAGAGAAGGCTTGTGATGTGCCATGCTGTCCCCAACAGCACAGCAGTGAGCAGAAGATCCAGTGCCAAGCCCACATCTGGTGGCAAGGGCAGGAGTCTATCAAACCATCACCCAACAGAGGTAAAATTGCAGAGGCACCTGGGCAAGGAGAGTCAAGGGTCAGGGAGGGCTCCCCTGAGGAAGGAATTTTTGAATTTGCCTTGATCCTGTCTTCAGGCACAAGAGTTGCCGATCTGGTTGTGAGCATCTGGCTTGGTTCATCTGGGATTTGTTCACACTCAGGTCTGAGGCCCCCACATCTGCTGGCTGAGGTGGATGATGTCTCCCTGCTCCCCTGCTCCCCCTTGGGGGGATTCAATACCAGAGAGAACTCAGAGCCATTTCTGCTGCTCCTACCGTGGGCGCAGCTCCAGCTCCTGCCCATCTCCTTTCTGTGCTGAGCCTCTTGGCTGAGAGAAAATGGGAATGCACTGACCTTGGAGGAACTCTTATCAGGGGCCCAGGGGTGGGCAGCAGCCCCCAGCTCCCGCTCCCTACCTCCCTGCCAGGGGGCTTTCTGGATCTCCAGCAGCCAGCCTCTCTCCTTCCCACTCCTTCTCCTTCTTTTTCTCCATTTTGCATAGGGCAGATGGAAGGGAAGCTTATCCAGACCCTTTGCATATATTAGCTCTAATGTTCAGTCACCCTATAAGAGAGGTACTGTATTAGTCCTTTTGTATTGCTCTAACAGAATACCTGAGACTGGGTAATTTATAAAGAAAAGAGGTTTATTTGGCTTATGATTCTGGGACAGCTGCATCTGGTGCAGACCTCAGGCTGCTTCTACTTATGGTGGAAGATGACAGGAAGCCGGCGGGTCCAAGCAGATCACATGGTGAGAGGAAGCGACTGAGAGAGAGA
>NW_007726245.1:793535-794682 GCF_000696425.1 Galeopterus variegatus
AATTTATAAAGAAAAGAGGTTTATTTGGCTTATGATTCTGGGACAGCTGCATCTGGTGCAGACCTCAGGCTGCTTCTACTTATGGTGGAAGATGACAGGAAGCCGGCGGGTCCAAGCAGATCACATGGTGAGAGGAAGCGACTGAGAGAGAGAGAGAGAGAGAGAGATATCTGGGAGGGCAATACATGCAAACTCCATGAGGTACTATTATCCCCACTGTACAGTTGAGGAAACTGAGACTCAAAATATTAAAATATCAGTATCTTGCTGAGGGGCATCCAGCTGGCAGAGAAGCCCATACTCTCCCCAGCCCACCTCCACATCCCCCTCATCCCCGCACCCCAACCATTTTCTGCTTTCCTACATCTTGGACTCTCCAGTCCTCAAACCCATAAGTCTTTCTTCCCAGGAGCTGCTTTATGTGGCTCCCTGAGGAATAAAAGTGTCAAAGTGGAGAGGGCAGCTAAAGGCCAAGTTGGCCCCTGGAGCTGGGGCTGGAGAGAAGAGAGCCCAGCCCACTGTCAGAGAAGCCACATGGCTTTCCCAGCACAGGATATATTCAGGGTTGAGCAGGAAGACCACAGAAGTGGAAACTGAGGCTCAGAGAGAGGAGGCCACACAGTCCATGGCAGAACTGGGCCCCAGCCCACCCTGGACTCCCTGTCTGGGTGACTGTACTGCTATTGGCTTCTGCATCTAATGGGCAGGCCCATCTTCTCTGTGCAGGGGCTTCCTCTGGACCCACAATTGACTGGAGATCAGGGACATGAAGGTGATTAAGATGTATCTTGCCTTAAAGGGTTTGCCAGCCTGGTTGGGGAGATGGGCACCCCACCAGAGAATGACAGAACAAAATAGGCCCAGAACTCAGACTAGGAGGCGAGATGGAGTGCCATCAAGGAAGGCTTCCCGGAGGAGGAAACCTCTGTGCAGAGCTGGAAAGCGTAAGTGGGATTGGGCTCAGCCAAGGCCTGTATTTGGGTTGGGGGCAACTGTTACCACGAGGGCCTGGTGTGCTGAGCCAGGAAGTGGAGCAAGGAGAGGAGAACCAGGCCCCGTCAGAGGAGCTGGGGCGAAGGCTCAGCTGAGCACTACTGGGAGGAAGCTAAGGTCCAGGCCCTGAGGCTGCCACCAGCACTCAAGGTGC
>NW_007726245.1:794835-795266 GCF_000696425.1 Galeopterus variegatus
GAGCACTACTGGGAGGAAGCTAAGGTCCAGGCCCTGAGGCTGCCACCAGCACTCAAGGTGCAGCTTTTGTCCCGGGAGCTGAGCTCAGGGCATGCAGGGGTGCCAGGGAGGTGTGAGAGGGTGGGAACCCAGGAGAAGGGAGAAACCTCCCCAAGGCCTTCGTTGTCCCTGGACCGTGCAACAGGCAAGCCTAGTGCCTGTCCCCTTACATCCCTTGTCCCAGGGTCCCTGTTCCAGGCCAGGGCTCTGTTCCCTGCTTCTCCTCTCTGTGCCCTTCCCCTGCGCTGAGATGGGCTCAAACGTGCGGTCGGGGAGGGCTATGCGTTCCTAGACTATATAGGGGTGCCTGGAGAGGCCGCACAGAGAAGGCTAAGAACAGAGGGTCCGGTTCCATCCAGATCCGGCTATGAAACCTGGCTTCGCCTCTCACC
>NW_007726245.1:796314-804747 GCF_000696425.1 Galeopterus variegatus
CTGCGCTTCGGCCAGGGCGAGGAGGTAAGGGCCGCGCGCGCCCCGGCTCCCCCGGGACGGACGTCCCCGCTCCGCCAGCCCCAGGCGGTGGCTTCCTTCCGGGAGAGATGCCGCCTGTGCCAGCCCCTTCCCTCCGCCGGAGCTGAGGACCTCGGAGCGGGGGTGGCCCCTGCGCAGCCGGACCCTCGCTTTCCGTCCTGAGCACCCGCGCGCCGAGCGAGACGCGTCACGCCCGGGGTGGCCTCCCTGCCCGCCTTCCGTCCTCGGCATTGCGGGGCCCTTTGGTGGTCTGCGGACCCACGGGATGTCTGCGGGGAAGGAGCCGTCAGAACCTGGCCGCAGGACCCCCGCCCCGCACCCCACCCTGCAGAGACCAAGGTGCAGGGGTCTGGGTGCGCCCCTCGGGCCTAGCCGGGGGCGGAGGGGACAAGTAGGGGCTCCCTGCAGCCTTGGCTCCTTGGCTGCACCCCCCCTGCCTATAACACAGAGGAGGTATCTGCTTAGGGCCGTCCTGGGTTCTCCGCGCAGCCCCGTGACCTGTCCCGGCGCTGGTGGGGAGGCCCGGCTGGCAAGTGTCTGCGCTGGCTGCGGCAGGCGGCCGGGGCCACGCCTGGGGAGTGGTACCTGAGCGGAGCGTCTTCCTGTGGGGGCCGCATCTATGTGGGCAGAGCAGGAGTTACGTGGGTTGTTAGCAGAGCTGGAATCAGGGGTCGGCGCTGGTGCTGCCAGTGGGACGGACCAAGTAAAATCAAGAAATGTCCAATAGATCAGTGTCCTGTTACTGCCATCGGCACAGGGACTGGTGACTATGTCTTAGGAGCAGGACAGGGCATCCATCTAGCTGGAGAGCATTCTCCACCCTCATGGTACTGTCAGCTCTGAAATGGTCAGGGTTTTCTCCTGGGCACAGAAGACCTGATTTGTAGCTTTCCAGTGCCACCCAAAGCCTCAGAACCTGCATGGGGAGCCTGGGGCCATGGGCCCCATATGCGCACCGGCTGGCAATCTGTTCCCAGGACAAGCCAGGCCTGGCACTTTACAACATGGGAGAGGTTGGGTGGTGACAAGGTTGGGCCTGTGCTTCCTTGTCACCTGACAATTAGGAGGTGATAGATAATCATTTCTCCATGGGCACCTGGGCCGGGACCCGGGGGTCCCTGAGAGCAGTGGATGGAAGAGAGTGAGGCAGGTGTCAGGTTTGAGAACTCAGTTACCCCATCCCAGGAAGCTCGCTGCTGCAGTTGCCGCTGGAGCCCAACTCTTTCTGGGGGCCGTGGCCCCCTCCCCCTTCTGTGGGGCTTTGCTAGGGGCGCTTCCTGCTGCTTCCATGATCCTTCTCCTTCCCCATAGGCCAGCCAAGCCCCCTCCCCTTTGCCAGTGGCTCCCATCTGAGGCAAGCTGAGCAGACCCCTAGCATGGGGATAGCTCAGCTCACTCCTCTCCGTCAGTGCACAGGCTGCAGGTGGGGAGAAGCCACCCAGCTCTGGCTAAAACCTGGAGTTCCGAACCACAGAGCCTCCGTGGTGGGAAGGGCCACCAGCCTCAGCCACCTTATCCCCAAGGTGGACAGCTCCTATCATTAGCACCTTCTCTTTCATGCAGTCTAGAGACAAACCTGCTTGTCATTTAGTCATCATGGTTCTGTGCAGGGACTCACATGAGTCTGTCTAACACATGGCAGCCTTTAAATATTTGACAACAATGCTCCTGCCCCTTGGCTCCTTCTCACCCACTCACTCCCCATCTTCCCTTCTCCAGGGAAGCCCCAAGCCATTTCCATGCGACCTGGCACACTTCTGGCCCTGGAGCTGTTATGGACTAATTTTGTGACTGAAGGGCTGGACCAGGAGACCCCCAGACCTCACAGGCATGCACGTGGCTCAGGGTGGGCCTCCCTTTGAATGATGCACCCACCACACTGTCCACTCATGTGAAGTTTCTGGCCACCGAAACCTCCAGGGATCTGTTTTAGAAACCTCTGCCAAGCCTCCCTGGGAGAGGATCAGGGACTTTTTTCTTTTTAAAACGTAATTTTATTTTATTACAGAAGCAGTTTATACACACTGCAGAAAATTAGAAATATGGACAAGCAAAAATGAAAGTATTAGAGTCCATCTCCCAGGAAGCCCTCTGTGACACTTGGTCAGATCCTTCCAGAGGAAGGATCTATTCTTCTATGTAGATTTTCTCCATAAAATGAGATCATACTGTGCATACTGTTTTGTAACCTCGTTTTTTCCAGCAAATGATCATCACTTTTCTGCTTCAATAAATTTTCATCTAATTTAATATGCAGACCTTTTTCAGATTTCCCTATTTGACCCAAAAATGTCAATTTTAGTTCTTTTGTCTAAGTCAGTTTCCTCTCCAGGACTGTGCAGTGCATCTGGGTGTTGCAGTCCTTAGATCTCCCTCACTCTGAACAGTTCCTTTTTTTTTTTTTTTTTTTTTTTAATAATCCTGACTGGTTGAAGAGATCAGGTGTGTTGTCTGTGTCAATAATTTCTCGAATCTAAGCCTGTTACTTGACCCTTATTCCTATTAAGTCTCATCTTGTTCATTTCGTCTCATTGGATCAGCCAAGAGAGAATTTAAGACACAGCCGCTGTCACTCTCAGATGTTGTGCTGTCTGCAGGCTGGGGAAGCTGGTGCTTTATGTGTCTGAGTCCACAAGGCTGATTAAAGAGGCAGGACAGGACCACGGACAGGGCCCTGAGGCACTTGAAGGGGTGGTTCTGCTCACACTGTGTTGACCGAGACTCATGGAAGTCTACTTTGCAAACCTCCCCACCACACACCAAACTCACACATGCATTTCAAAATAGGAGTGTCATTTCCCTGCAGATGGAGCTCCCTTACAAAATGCTATATACTCTGACAGTTTCTATTTCATTTATTTAAAAATCAGGTGGCGACATCGATTTCCCAACTCATTGGTGCTCTAGGGTGGGTAATTACCATTCATTAGATATGGGGTTCAGTGAACTTCTCAGAGCTGTTTGTCCACATGTTACCAATTACCCCCAGAATACCAGGAATGCCAGGATCAAATGCTTTGCAAAAACCAAAATATAGGGCCGGCCCGGTGGCGCACTGGATAAGTGTGCCGCTTGGGAAGCGTGGCGGTGCTCCCGCCTGAGGGTTCGGATTCCACATACACCGGTTCCCGCTCACTGGCTGAGCGAGGCGCGGGAGCAGCACTGAGAGTTGCGATCCCGTTGCCAGTCCCCGGTCCGGTGCGGGCGCAACACTGAGGGTTGCGATCCGTTGCCGGACACAGAAAAAGACAAAAGACAAAAAAAAAAAAAAAAACCCAAAATATACTAGGTTGCAAAGTATGAAATAAATATCCATGATACCATAATGATATATATATCTGATGAATGAATGAATAATTAATGAATTTAAAATAGTAGGAAAATCTCCCATATAAAAAAAATCCAAGTAATTTATGCAGATAATTCCCCCATCGAAGAGGTGAAGCATGCTCCACTCCCCAACTCTTAGGTATGAGATGTGCATAAAGAGAACCGTGTGGAAGTGGGGGAGCAACTTTACAGTGGAGAAACCTGGCAGACACGTCTCAGAATGTGACCAAGGTCGACATCAGCAGTGATAAGTCATGTTGGTAGCGCGCATCCTTGGTAAGATGTGATGAGAATAGCACTTGACCTCTGTGATCTTCCTCCCCAAACCCATAACACCATTGTAGTGAGGAGAAAAATATCAGACAAATCCCAGCTGAGAGACTTTCTGCAAAATACCTGATTAGTATTCCACAAAATTATCAAGGTCATCCAAAACAAGGAAGGTCTGAGAAACTGTCACAGCCAAGTGGAGCTTGATGTGATGTAAGTGTAATGTGGTGTCCTGGATGGGATCCTGGAACAAGAGGGGGACATTAGGTAAAAACTAAGGAAGTCTGGATAAAGCACAGACTTTGGTTAATAATAATGTTATACACGTATTAGCTTGCTCTCTCGTATTCCCCTAATTTACTGACCTGGGAATCATAGCAGAAAAGGGAAGACAATGATATTTGATGAAAAGATTCCTTTTAAGGAATGCAAAGATGGGTGCGGAGGACACCACCGTCCCGACCCTGAAAGTCTACAATACCATGGGAGCAGGACTGTGCCGAGTATGTAAAATGATGGCTCAGTGACCTGAACCCATGTATTGCTTTTTTCCCAACCTCTCTAAGGCTTTTTTTTTTACTCATCCATAAAATGGGGATGAAAATAGTCCCCATTCCATAGGGTTATTGTGGGGTTTAAATAAGTTAATATATGTAGAGGGTTTAGTCCAGTATCTGCACAGAATAGGCACAATATCAGAATGGCTGCTGCTGGTTTTGATTATTATTACTATTATTATTTTTGAACGCTTGCGAGCATCTTTGAGGGGCTGTCCTGGGCTGGGGATTTGCTGAGGTCAAGATCTGGGACCGGGGGCTGGCCAGTTTTTTGGCCAGGGTTTGATCCCTGTACCAGCCAGCTGCCAACATAAAAAAAAAAAAGATCTGGAACCGCCCCCTGATGTTGCCGGCTCACTGTCCTTGCCGAGCTGAGGTCTTCCAGCCTCTTTGCATCCTTTCGACAGTCAGAGAATGGTAGGCATTGTATGCAGCCAGAGATAGCCTGGACCACACTTCCCTGTGACAGATTTTTCTGCTTTTACCCGTTCAAAGGTCAGCCTTTTTGCTAGAATAATGGAAACAAAAGAAGTTGCATAAGTTTCTGCCATCCACTAACCCAGCGTCATCTCCTGAGGGGTGGCCTGTCCTTTCTGCTGGGATTGGGCTTCCACTCCTGCTTCCAAAAGGGCACGTTAATTATTGGGGGGAAGCAACTCATAATTTCCCCCTTCTTTGCAGCTGCCCCGGATGTGTCTGGAAAGAGGAGATGCAATAATGGTCTCATCTGAGCTCCCAGAGTTCTCCTGTCCCCTCTGGACTAACGACCACCGGGAATGCCAGAGCCATTTGGTTGAGCTGGGATGTTTGAACTGGCAAAGAGGGCGAGCTGCTATGAAGGGCCGAGACTTAGGAGCCAGCCCTGGGGCTGAGATACGTGGGCTTCCAGGGGCAGGAGAACCTGCTACTGGATCTGTGTTCTGCTCAGAGGGAGAGGGGACTGGGTGCTGGGGAAGAAACAGCCGTGTCCCCCACATCTGTGGCACCAAGCTCTGGGGTGGGGCGGGGTGCGGGGTAAGCCCTAGCTGGGATGCCCAACACCCTTGGGCCTCTCCTGCCTGTGCCACAGTTTGGCTGTGCTGGGGTAGGGACATTTCAGGAAAGCCCACTGGGACTTGTCCATCTTGTCAGACACTCTTGACACAGCCTGAATTCATTTGGCGAAGGCTCGCTCAGTGATCACGGTGTTGCTCCCAAGACACCAGGGTTCCAGAGAAGGGGGAAGCGTCAGGGCTGTGGGGGCTTGGTTGGGGGTGGGTGTGCCTCCCTTGTTTAGATGTGAATGGGTGTGGAGGGGAATCAGGCTGTCCAAACAGCAAGAGGGGCCCTTGGAGGGGTGTCAGTGGGTGGAGACCCTCAAAGCATCCATGACCTCCCCTTAGGGGAGTTCAGCCTGTGAGGTAGGACTTTCCCCTTTTATGGGTGGGTACCGCCGGCTCAGGGTCACCAGGCTAGGCAGGCAGAGAGGCTTTCAGACCTGGTCCCAGCTTTGAGGCCCAGAACTTTCCCTAGCACCTTTGGGAAGAAGACCAAAGAGGCAAGAAGGGGGAAGGCCAGGGTGGATGGAGGAGCATTCCCTGTGGCTGGTGGCTGGGGTGGCAGAGCCTGCAGAGGGGCGGACCAGGGCTGGGTGGGGAGGGGCCACCCAGGGACCTGGTGGGGGTGGGTGGCTGAGAAGCCACCCTTCCTCAGACAGGGCCTCCGCCACCTGGGAAGGTGAGAGGTCAACGCTGGTCAGTGCTGCCCTGGAGGCAAGTGCAGATTTGGGGCTGGTGCAGCCACCAAGTCCCTGATAGGCACCTGACTCCTGGTCATGACCCCACCTATATGCCCCCCACTTGTGACTTGGTGCAGGTGGGAAAGCAGGTGTTCACAGGTGCCTTTGTTCAGGGTTGTGGCAGGAGGGTTCTGCCTTGGCCCTGGAGTGTATGTTGGGGTCCCTCCCCGCTCCTGCAGCAGCCACTTTGGCCCACCCAGTGGTCATCCCCACCCGCGGGCCTGCACAGTCCCACCAGGTCACACAGAAGGGGAACCTGACAGCTGGCTGCGACTGACAGAGCTGAGCCAAGCAGTTCTGGGTGGAGGGAAAAATGTCCCCTGGCATGGAAGCAGTGTGGTGTCTGTGTCTGGGCTGAGTGTTGTCCTCCCCCACCCCAAACTATTGGGTGAAAGCCCTGAAATTTTTATAGAGTGATTTTTATGGAAACACCCCTTACATTTACCCCATAATACATGTTTCTGGGTTTAAATTTTTTATTCCATTAGCTTCCTGTGTACCTACTATGCACCAGCACTGCTCCAGGCACTGGGAACAGCAGGGACCTGGAACTCACATTCTGATGGGGTGGGGCCGGGGGTGGGGGCGCACGGCTAGAAAAGAGACAGGCAAGGGGGATCAAAACCACGGCCAGGGGGGGTTAAGTGCTAGGAAGAAACATAAAGAATCGAGACAAAAACTGATGCCCTTGGAATGATGTCACAGATGGACATTTAGGCGGAGCCTAGACTGAAGGGGGTGGGGCTGCTGCACCTTGCAGATACCTGGGGAGAGTGGTCCAGGCAGAGGCAGGAGCTGGCCTGGGGGTTAGAGGCACCAGGAGGAGCCCGTGGGATGAGGGGGCGGGGAGAGAACCAAGGCATGGGCTGGCTCTGTGGGCCTTCCCCGTGGGGGCTTTTGCTCTGAGTGAGATGGAAGCCCCCAGAGGGTTCTGAGCAGAAGAGAGATAGGCTGTGACTTGGGTGTAGACAGGGCCACCCTGGCTGCTGCATGGGGAGAGACAGTGGGGGCTGTGGACGTGGGGACCAGTGAGGGGCGGCGCCTTCGTGCAGGTGAGAGCTGCTGGCTGCTGGCGCGGGGCGGGGGCGGGGAGCCGTGGAGAAGGGGCTGGATTTTGAAGACAGAGCCCATTGGAAGTGGGTGTGAGAGAAGGAGAGGGTGTGGGGGTGGGCCGCCCTGGCTGGGTGGGGAAGACAGAGAGGAGGGTTGGAGTGAGGAATCAGGGGTCGCACCTGAGTGCCCACCTGCCAACCAAGGGCAGATGTGGGGCCAGCACCGGGTAGACAGTCTGAGCGCATCCAGCCCAGCCCCTCCTGCAGGCCTGTGGCTTTGTCCCCTTCCTTCCACCCCAGCCCTCAGGTATTACTGCCCACAACAGAGTAGTTTATTTGAGGGGAAAGCACAGGACCTGATAAGGTGTGATTTAGCCCCCTTTAAAAACCAGGCATGGGTGTGGGGTCCAGGGACTCTGCCGGGCTGACTGGGACCATCTTGTCCTCGAGGATGCAGCCCAGTCTTGCGGTCTTCTTTCTGGGATGCCGACTGCCCGTCCGCTGGCCTGAGAGCTGCCCCTTGCCTCCTCCCTGCACAGATAAGAACTGGCTGGAGCCACCGTTAGTTGTTCGCACGTGTCGTTGGCGTGACTGCGGCCCTCTCCAGCAGATCCTGTCTGGAGCCACACCCCGTTAGACTTGGGGCTCTTAGTACCCTCCTGTCCCTCACTGTCTCCCCACCCCCAGCATCTTCAGGTCCTTGGAGCCATAGCTTAGGGCCATCAATTCCCTGCAGCCTGTCACCCCTGGGGTCACTGCTGAGGCCACATTGTCCATAGCTTCTGTGCTCATGGGGACAGGGTGAGCAGAGCAGCCCAGACCCCAGAAATTTCTTTACCAGCGATGCAAAAGGGAATAGCCTCCGTGTAGCCGTAGCCCAGATGATAGCTGTGGGGGTCTCTGACTTCCCTTTAGACCTACGGCCTTGAGTCTAATCCAAGCCTCACTTGCTGCGGCTCAGAGCTCACAGACACAAAACTCAGAGGAGATTGCCAGCTTTCTCCAAAAGCGTTTACTGATTACATGTGGGCCTGTATTGGGCACTATCCCCAGGAGGATCCCAGTCTAAGGCCAACACCTAGACAGGTTAGACAGAGGGCTGATTTGCACCAAAACAAAAACTGAAAGAGAGAACAGGTCATTAAATGGGACCTTCCGTTCAGTGCTTATATCACCCTAAAATAGCTCCACCAAGAGATGGGGGCTCCCTGCCTCCCAAGGCCAGCTCTGTCTTGACAGGGCTCTGGCTGAGCTCTCTTCCATACAATGAAAAGAGGTCTGTCTCCTAGAGAGTCTTCTGTTCATGCCGCCCATTCACCAACGCATCCATTTATACAAGCACTTATTCGTCCATCTACCCGTTCATCATCCCCTTCATCCAGCCGTACATCCAGCCACCTACCTGCAG
>NW_007726245.1:804896-808062 GCF_000696425.1 Galeopterus variegatus
CGTCCATCTACCCGTTCATCATCCCCTTCATCCAGCCGTACATCCAGCCACCTACCTGCAGATCCACCCACCCACCTACCTGCCCATCCACCCACCTGTCGACGCGTCTGTTCATCCACTCATTCCCTGTCCACTCGCTAGTCCACCTCCCTGCTCAGCAGCTTCCCCGTCCGTCCATTCATCCATCCACTGTCCAGCATTTACTGGGTGTCTACCGCACACAAGGCCTGGGCACACAGACCCAGGGATGGGGACTGGCATTTTCAGGAAGTGTCTGGTGGCTCCATGTGGTCAAGGCACAAGTCGGGCTGGAGCAGAGGCCAGATGGTGACCTTAGGGAGGGCTCAGGAGCCAGGACTGTGTGGCTCAGATGAGCTTTGGACAAGCAGCCACACCCCAATACCTTCACTGGAATTGTGTTTTTGTGGTTCCTCACTTCTAACCGCGTGGGGTCTGGCAAGGGCCGAGGCCTTCCCGACAGAAGTGGAAGATTGTTTTTAAAGGTGCTTGTCATGATAGATGGCCTCCATTTGCTTATCTGTAAAGAGGAGGGCATACCCCCGTTTGTGGGACTGTTCCAAGGACTGGAGATTATATATATACTGTACATAAAACCTGGCATGGGGCCTGTTGGTACAAATTCTTCTGCCCACCTACTCTGTGACACATGCCGGCATCCCTGCTGCCCGCGTCCCAGGACTCCTCTGACCCCTTTCCTCTACCTGGTACTTTCCAGGGACAGGGCTCCCTCATGCAATGGTCAAAGTTTTTCCTGCAGCCACTGGTGGTTTTGCATGCACAGAGGGGATAAGGGAACCCAGGGAGGCCACTCACAGAGTGTGCTGGCTGCTGTCGTGTTCCTTATTCTCTTTCATCCTTGCAGCTCTTGGGAGGGTCCAAGAGCTGAAGTGACTTGTCCATGGTTCCAAAGTAAGTGGAGGAGCTGGGATTTGAACCCAGGTCTGTCTGATTCTAGAGCTGCCTCCTTAGCTACCTGCAGTTGGGGGTCTCAGGTTCTTAGAGGGTCAGGAGAGGGGGAGAATGATCTGATCTGAGTTTCACTGAAGACTCCTGCATCCGAGGAGAAACACTGGTCATTCGAGAAACCTCAAACCCAAGGCTTCATCTGGCTTTCTGAGCCAGGAGTGATCTAGGTTGTGGGAAGGGAAAAAGCAGAAGCAGGTTTGTGATCTGCAGAGCAAGCGGGCACTGCCAGGGGCCCTGCCACAGGCCCTGTGGCTGGGCCTTCCCAGCACTATGCTGGAAGATGCTGCTGTGGAAGGCGTCAGGTGCCAGCAGAGCCTGAGGTGTTAGAGCGGAGAGAGGCTGCCAGGAACCCTGCCCTGAATTATGCATCTCCACCCCTTCCTGTTCAAGGGGTGATTAAGTAGCCCCGGGAGGCCTGTGATTCTCTGGCCGCTCCAGTCTCCTGCCAGGCACCCTCTACAATCCTGTGCCGGCCTGGCCAGGGCTGGGGCTGGACGGGCTAACACATTCTCCAGCTCCTCCAGGTTCTTCAAAGCCACAGAGGCCCCATGGCCCACCCGGCCATGACCCCCTCCTGCTCTCCATCCCCTGTCCCTGCTTCCACTCGCCCCAGCATCTGAGTTCAGACCAGGCCAGCTCTGACCGTCTCTCTGTGCCGCAGAGCAGTGGTTGGGAGCTGGCTCGGCATCAGACACACCTGGTTTGAGACCCAGCTCTGCAACTTGCTCACCTCTCTGTGCCTCAGTCTTCTCATCTGTAAAGTGGGGATAATAGCAATGTGTGTTAAACTTTTAACACCATTTCATGACACATAGTAAGTGCTATAAATATTTGTTAATATGACTGTTACTCCAATTCTAGGTTTCCTGAATGGGTTTTCTAGGTTTTCATTCGTTTATAGATTTTTTTGAGGGCCTGCTCTGTGTCATGTTTGGGGCTGGAGAATGTGCAGATCATGAGATAGGATTCTTTTCCTGAGGGAGCTCCCTCCTGTGGGGGAGGCAGACTGAGATAGAAATCTTTTTTTAAAAAAAATTTTTTATTGACAAATAATAATAGTATATATTCACGGGGTACGATGTGTTGTTTCAATACATGTATATATTGTGGAATGAACGGAGCGCATCCATCACCTCACGTACTCGTCATTTCTTTGTGATGAGAACATTTAAAATCCACTTTTAGCAGTTTTGAAATATGCAATACACTATTTTTAACAATGTCACCTTGTCGTGCAATAGAACACCAGAGCTTATTTCTTCTGTCTAACTGAAGCTTTGTGGCCTTTGACCAACATCCCCTTTCCCCACCCCCGTCCCCTCAGTCCCTGGTCACCACCATTCTGCTCTAAGATGGGAATCTTGGTAGCACACCTGGGAGGCGGGTGGTGCTGGGCTGGGCAGGGTGTGGTTGGGTGTGAAGACGGGAGTTTCCGCTCTGCCCAGGAGATGGGAAAGCCTTTCCAGAGCAGATGCTGGGGCTGCGTCTGGAACAGGGCACACAAGGGGAGAAGGGAGAGACGTGTAAGCCAGAGGGGAGAGACTGGATGGGTGCAGAGGCCCCCCTGGTGGGCAGGAGGGCAGGTGAGGGAGGGGAGGGGCTTACCAGGCAGTTGGAGATCAGAGGGCGGGGCTGGATCTTTGTCCTGAAGGTGTTGGGATGAAATGTTGAAGAGGTTTAAGCAGAGTGACAGGCTGTGTTGTGTTTTAGACACGCCCACCTGGAAGTAGTGTGGGGCAGAGGAAAGGAGGCCAAGGTAGATGCCCCTACCCTGGTCCAGGGACAAGGAGGGGGACCCTGAGGATGGAGAGAAGGGGCGGGTCAGAGGGCAGCTTCCCGATGGTCTACAAGACCTCAAGTGAGTCTCCTGTGATTCCCGCCTCGGTGACTGCAGTGGTCCCTGAGCCCAGTGCGAGGGTGGCCACCAGCTCGAGGACATTCACATGCCTGCCAAGTTCACGTGGCTCAAAGGCCTGCCCTCACTCTCAGGAATCCTTCCGAGAGCAGCTGCTCTTTATTTTAAAACCAAAAAAACTTCCAAATATTGTTGATTTAGAAATTTAGACAACTTTATAGGAAAAGAAAGCTAACTAGCACTGAACTGGATATCTGTACCTTAAAAACCACATCCTGGGGCCGGCCCGGTGGCGCACTGGATAGTGCGCCGCTTGGGAAGCGC
>NW_007726245.1:808372-810145 GCF_000696425.1 Galeopterus variegatus
GACAAAAAGGAAAAAAAAAAAAAAAAACCACATCCTGACCTTGGCGGTGGCCCCCATATGATTATGATCAGGGAGCTACTTTGACCTCTTTCCACCTGATGGTATTTCCTGTGCCACATCCTAGGCGTGGGATTGGTCCTTGCACCAGTCACTATCAGTGTCTACACAGTGTTCCTGCATGGCTCGCTGAACCCAGCCCACCTGTCGGGGTGCATGGGTACCTGAGCTTGGTGTGCGCAGGTGCATGTGCTCCCCAGGTGGTGCCCTCTCCGGGGGGGTTGCTGTCTGGAGCAGGGTTTACTGCTGAGGGCCTGACGGAGGAGTCGTGGGCACCCCACGTTGGGCTGGACCTCCCTTAGTACCACTGGCTGTCCCCTGAGCTCTGCTGCCAGCCCATGTGCTTGGCTGCTAGCCAGAGGACTGGCCTCTGGTGTGGGTGTCTCAGAACCCCTGACCCCCATCAGGCACTGCCAGAAGACACCTGCCACATCCTAGACAGTCAGTGGGTGGAATGGAGAGCCTGTTTGCCCACTCGTCTGGCCAGAGGCATTGGCCTTTGGGCTTCTGGCCACCTTTTCTGGGGCCATCTAGATGTTTCTCCCACCTTGTTTCCCTTCCCCTTTCCCTCCCCTGCCTCGTGGCAAACCCTGCCCAAAGTGCCTGTTTCTTTACATCCCCATCAACACTGAGTATTGCTTTAAATTTGTTTCTGCTAGTTTAATACATGTGTAGTGGTATTTCAAATTTGTATAAATTTTTATTTTTAATTGCTAACGAGACTTTGCATTTTTTCCATGTCAGTATTTACTCTTGGTATTTCTTTCTGCAAAAACTGTTGTTCCCATGTCTTTCGAGCACTTATCAAGGGGAATTTTAATTTTGATCTTTACATTTTTAAGTCAGTTCTATATATTTTCAGAACTGCTTGTCATTTTTCCTTGCCCTGTTGTTTTCCTTTTTGTATTTGTTGATTACATTTTATTGCTCAAAAGTTTTCCTACCTTTGAATATTTCTTTTTTCAATTAAAACATATGTCTTGTTTCTAATTATGTTTATCATTTCTTTAGTAGTTAGAAACTTATTTCTCATCTCTAGCAAGGATAAATAAGTTGTTTTGTTTAGAATCCCCAACTTGTAAAAATATTTAACTTTTACCCATCTGGATTTATTATGAGGTCTATTCAACATTTGGTTCTGTTCATTTGAATCTGTTTCTTAACTAGAAATAAATTCCATTAATTAGTTTTTTGTTTTTGTTTTTTTTTTAAAGATGACCAGTAAGGAGATCTGAACCCTTGACTTGGTGTTGTCAGCACCACGCTCACCCATGAGAGCTAACCAGCCATCCCTATATAGGATCCTAACCCGTGGCCTTGGTGTTATCAGCACCGCACTCTCCCAAGTGAGCCACGGCCAGCCCCCATTAATTAGTTTTTTCCTATTTTTCTAACTGTTTATTTTGAAAATGTTCAAGCACAAAAGTTGAAAGAGCTTGATGAACACCCAGACGTCCTTCATCTAGACTCACCAGCTGTTAACACTTTGCACATTAGCATTTTCTTTCACTGTCTCCTTTCTGTCTGTCTGTCCATCAATTATACATCTCCTTTTCTGATGTTATATTTTGCTAAACCCTCTTCAGTAAGTGGAGGGACATCTTGACATTTCTCCCATAAAACTTCAGGGTGTAAGAACAGGGACTGTCGGGCCGGCCTGGTGGCGCACTGCTATAGTGCGCCACTTGGGAAGCGCTGCGGCGCTCCCGCCGAGGG
>NW_007726245.1:810733-820917 GCF_000696425.1 Galeopterus variegatus
AAAAAAAAAAAAAAAAAAAAAAAAAAGAACAAGGACTGTCTTGTGCCTGAGTGCAGCATTATGAAGATTTCACACGAATTCGATAATGTCATCTAATATTCAGTCCGTATTCAGATTTTCCCAGTTGTCCTCAAAATGTCCTTGTAACTCCTTTTTGATTTGTTTTGTTCTGATCCAGGACCTAAGGAGGGATCCACTGGTTGCATTTGGCTTGTTACACTTCTCTCATCTCCTTGAAACTAGAACTGACCCTGACCTTTTTTTTTTTTTTTGCTGTTCTCATAACATTCACATTTCACAAGTCCCGGCCAGTTGTCCTTTCGACTGTCCCCTGATCTGGATGTGTTAGATACAGAGAAAACGTGTTTGGCAAGGGTAGGTGATGGTGTCCTGAGAACATTGCATTGTTCGTTTGTTCCATTTTTGGTGACACTGAGTTTAATCCTTTGGTTAAGGTGGTGTCCACCTGATCGCTTCAACACAGTGGTACTTTCCCCTTATAATTAAGAAGTAATCTGCGGGGTGAGAGCTTGAGACACTGTGACACTTGGCTCACAGGACGGTTTTAGTGTCAGCTGACGCTCGTCGCCTGCATAAACTGCCTTGGTGGTTACAAAATGGTGATTTTTCTAATTTTCTCATCCCTTCCACGGATAGAGCATTGTTCCATAAAGAAATTTTTCCAGTATGACTGTAGACTCATGGGTTCTTTTCTCCAATGTGTTTTATTACTCTCATTATTCTTTTTGATGCTCAAAGGGGTTTTTTTTGTTTTATTTTTAATGCAACATTATAATAATTTGATCCTTATTACTTTGTATAATATATTTTAAAACGGAAACAAGTCAACCATCATTGCCTTTCAAAAAAGCTCTCTGATATTCTCTACCATTTATGGATTTTTAAGTATGTCACACATTTTTCAGGGTCTTTAATTGGTATTGCATTGAATCTATTAAATTAGAGAGTATTGCTACCTTTACTGTATATTTCGTATTCCCAGTAGGAGCAAAATATTAACATTAAAAATAGATGTCTTACAACTGGGCTAAATTAATGTTTAATATTTAATGTGTTTTGTTACTACTGAGAATGAAGTACTCTTTTTTTTCCATTGATTTTTTTTTCTAGCTGCATGTCACTAGCATATAGGAATGCAATTGATTTTTGAAAATTTATCTCCTATCTCACCAGTGGCCTGAACTCATTTATTACTTCTAGTAATTTTCTGGTCGATTTCTTTGATTTTTTAGGTAAGCCATCATGTTCTCTTCAATAATAGTTGTTTTGTTATGTCATCTTTTCCCATATTTGTGAGTCTACTTACCTTTCCTTCTGAGATGGGCGCCACCAGCATTTCTAGAGCTAGTTCACCAGGGTGAGCACAGGAGACGTCTGCCCTGACTTAGGAGGGCGTGGGGATGAGGCATGCTGGGACGCTGGCCACGCAGGGACGCTGGCCACGCAGGGGCAGGTCAAGGGAAACAGGCTGGCAGAGGTGCCCAGGCTGCAGCTGCATTGGCTGGATTTACAGTGTCCTGAAGGACGAGGTGAATCCTGGAGAGGTGGAGGCTGGTGTTGCTACAGGAGGCGATCTAATGTTGAGGGAAGGAGGCTGGCAAGAGGCAGTCAGGTGTCTTGGCTGCAGATCAGGGGAGGACTCCAGCCTTGTAAGGCAGGAAAATGAAGTCAAAAGCAACAAAGCGGGGGAATGCACAGGCCGAAACTTGCTGGGCACAGAGTTGATGGTGGGTAAGCAGAAGCAGCTTGTGGAGCTGAGGGTGTTCCCTGAGGTCTTGGACTGGTTGGTGGAGCCAGTAGGTATATAAGGGTTGGTGGGGGCTGCCAGAAACAAGACCCCATCATTGTTTTCTTATTATTTTTTAAAATGGAGTGACCGTAGCTTACTACCATTAGGCGTCATGTTGGTACTTGGGTTTAGGTTTAAATTCTTTGGTTTATTAATAAAGACTATCCCCTCCTCACCCCATTCTCCTTTCGTTAGAGTTTTATTCAAGACCAGATGGTAAATCATACCAAATGTCTTGCCAGCATCTATTAAACATTTTAATGATTCTTGCTATTTTCCCAGTTGATGGAAAAAAATTACACTTGGAAGCGGTGAATCTCTGATTGGCCAGGCCTGGTCAGGGGCCCTGCTCAGAGGCAGGGCCACCCCTCCCAGACCGTACTTTGGGCCACCCGAGCTGCATGGAATGAGGGAGGGGTGTCTCCCCAAAGGAAGGTCTGGGTGCACCTACCACGTGAGAGGCAACTCGGCGCCGAGCAGAGAGAAACCACAGATGTGCAGGACAACCGAGCCTCCCAGGGAGAGTAGGGAAGAGGGTTTATTTCTGTCATTCTCCTGGCAAGCAGACTGTGAGGGCAGGAGCTGGGTTCACACACCTCTCTGCCTCTAGCACCCAGCCCAGCGTACATAACAAGGGCCCAGCCAATGAACTTGAATGACTGAGCGAGGGAATAAGTGACACGCAAGGGGACCGGCCCAGAACCCAGGAGCCCCAGCTCGTCCTGGGCTCTGTCCCTGAGGTCGGGTGATATGTAAGCACATTCCTCTCTGCTCCTCAAGGCCCCCAGGTGGAGGTTTGGGAGGCAGGAGGACTTGGTGGTCAAAGACTCAGGTTCTGGGCTGGCCCAGTGGTGCACTGCTACAGTGCGCCGCTTGGCCGCCGAGGGTTCGGATCCCACATACAGACCGGTTCCCGCTCACTGGCTGAGCGAGGTGCGGGCACAACACCGAGGGTTGCGATCCCGTTGCCGGTCCCGGTCCGGTACGGGCGCGACACTGAGGGTTGCGATCCGTTGCCGGACACGAAAAAAGACAAAAAGGAAAAAAGAAAAAAAAGACTCAGGTTCTGGGGCTGCACAGGTCAGAGGTTAACTCCCAGCCCAGCTTTCCAACTTGCTGGCTCTGTGACCCTGGGTCAGATCGGTCTCTCTCTCTTTTTTTTTTTAAGTCTAACAAGATAACATTTACTTATTTATTTATTTATTTTTAATTTTTTTTTAATTTTAAGTTCTCAATATACATTTTAGTTGATTTTTGTGACCCTTTACCCGTTCCTCTTTCCCCCTTCCTTTCTCCCCTCCCAAGGGCCCAGCCAATGAACTTGAATGACTGAGCGAGGGAATAAGTGACACGCAAGGGGACCGACCCAGAACCCAGGAGCCCCAGCTCGTCCTGGGCTCTGTCCCTGAGGTCGGGTGATATGTAAGCACATTCCTCTCTGCTTCTCAAGGCCCCCAGGTGGAGGTTTGGGAGGCAGGAGGACTTGGTGGTCAAAGACTCAGGTTCTGGGCTGGCCCGGTGGTGCACTGCTACAGTGCGCCGCTTGGCCGCCGACGGTTCGGATCCCACATACAGACTGGTTCCCGCTCACTGGCTGAGCGAGGTGCGGGCACAACACCGAGGGTTGCGATCCCGTTGCCGGTCCCGGTCCAGTACGGGCGCGACACTGAGGGTTGCGATCCGTTGCCGGACACGAAAAAAGACAAAAAGGAAAAAAGAAAAAAAAGACTCAGGTTCTGGGGCTGCACAGGTCAGAGGTTAACTCCCAGCCCAGCTTTCCAACTTGCTGGCTCTGTGACACTGGGTCAGATCGGTCTCTCTCTCTTTTTTTTTTTAAGTCTAACAAGATAACATTTATTTATTTATTTATTTATTTTTAATTTTTTTAAATTTTAAGTTCTCAATATACATTTTAGTTGATTTTTGTGACCCTTTACCCGTTCCTCTTTCCCCCTTCCTTTTTCCCCTCCCCCCCAACATCATATCTGTTCACTTGTCTTAACAAGTTCAAGGAATTGCTATGATTGTTGTGTCTTCCCACCCCCACCCTTTATTTGTTTGTGTTTATTTAATTTCAGCTCCCACAAATAAGTGAGAACACGTGGTATTTCTCTTTCTGTGCCTGACTTGTTTCACTCAACATAATTCTAAGTCCATCCATTTTGTTGTGAGTGGTAGTATTTCATTGTTTTTTATAGCAGAGTAGAATTCCATTTGAGATACCATCTCACCCCAGTCAGGATGGCTAACATCCAAAAGACTGTGAATGATAAATGCTGGCGAGGTTGCGGAGAAAAAGGAACCTTTCTACACTGCTGGTGGGATTGCAAAATGGTGCAGCCTTTATGGACAATGGTATGGAGGTTCCTCAAACAATTGCAGATAGATCTACCATATGACCCAGCTATCCCACTGCTGGGAATATACCCAGAGGAATGGAAATCATCAGATCGGTCTCTTTACTTCTCTGAGCCTCATCTGTGAAATGAGGCTACGATAAGGCTCCTCTCATAGGGTTATCCTGAGCGTTAATGAAAGAATGAGGGCGAAGCACTTAGATCTACCATATGACCCAGCTATCCCACTGCTGGGAATATACCCAGAGCAATGGAAATCATCAGATCGGTCTCTTTACTTCTCTGAGCCTCATCTGTGAAATGAGGCTACGATAAGGCTCCCCTCATAGGGTTATCCTGAGCGTTAATGAAAGAATGAGGGCGAAGCACTTAATACTGTGCCTGGGCCTCCTAAGTGCTTTATTCAGGGGTTTTACTATTGTGGACTCTCTGTGGCTTTAGGGACACTTAGAAGGGAAGTACCACATGCTCATAGCCTATTTGGAGCTCTCGAGCAGGGGGAGATAAGCATCCAAGTCCAAGGGGCCCTTGGGATCACGCTGCTGTTGCTGGTGCACCTGCTGCCGTCGTGTGGCCCCGAGTTGTTGATGATGATGGTGGTGGTGGTGGTAGTGGTGGTGGAGAAACACATACCAGCACCCGCCGCTGCACATCCAGGGACAGACTGAAAAGGTGGCATCACCTAGCAGGAAAGAGTGCAGGTTCTTCTTAATTCTGGCTCTGTCACTTCCTAGTACGTCCTTAACCTCTCTGGCTTCAGTTTCCTTGTCTGTAAAATGGAGCTAATAATAGAAACTACTTCATTGGCTTGTGAAGTGTGGAAAGATTAATACATGTAACACTCTCAGAATAACGCCTGGCTCAGAGTAAGCGTTCCTAAGTGTTACCGATTACCGTTGTCATTGTCATCATTGTCATCACTACTAGGACTCCAGGGAGCTGTCAGCCCAGTGAGGGGGTAATGGGGAGGCAGGGGGGTCACACCCCTGGAGGGGATGTGACCATGTGGGCTGAGCCTGCCTGGAAGGGGGTGATGATACAGCCTCTGCTTTTACTGTTGCTGTTGGGAATATTCCCACCATGACCACCTTCTCACTGCCCTTGTGCCAGCCTCAGAGGGCATGTGCTGGCTCAAAGACTGGGGTGCTGGGTTGGGACCAACCCCTGCACCCCTGCCTGGGTGAGGTCCACCAGCCACTCAATCCAGATTCTCCTCCCAGGGTCACTTCATCAGAATCTCCAGGGCAGACCTTGGAAAATGCAGATTCCAGGGTCCCAGCCTGGTACGAGACTCAGCAGGACCGTGTTGGGGTGACTGGGATGAGAATCTCCTCTCGTCCCTCCACCCTGGAGGCCATGTGGTTTAGGGGAGGTCACACAGCTGGGATCTCCATTAAACCACGTGGCCTCCAGGGCGGAGGTCCCTGCCAGGTCCCTGACTGTCCTGAGCCTTGGTTTGGGGTTGATTAAATGAGGCTGGTAACCTCCTTACCAGGGCTGGCATGAGGATGAATGAGGTGAAGGGCGTGCAAGTGCCACATGCCTAATCCCTCCTGGTGCCCAGGACACTCTCGCACAGGTCCTGCTCCCTCTGCCCTGGGCCTCCAATCCACTCTCTTTTGGGGAAGAGGACTAAATTATAAATAAGGGTCTAAATCACGCATGAGGGCTTTTGCCTCCAATTTTTACTGCTGTGTTGGCTGGAATGGAAATTGCCTCTGCAAAGAGCCCATGCGTGAAGGGACCCAAAGTCCCTCCCCTGCCCCTTGGCCCTGCTGGGCCCTAAGGAATTTCCCTGCTGTTGGGGGTGCTGGGCATGGGTCCAGCTCCTCAGCCTGCAGGGCCTCCTTCTGAGGAGGAGGGACAGGTGCAGCAGAGAGGAAGCAGGGACGAGAAAGCCAGAGACACGGGCAGCTCCTGGTGCCCATCGCCCCCCACCCTGGTTGGGGCTCCGGGAGGGCAGCAGCCAGCTTGATTCCCAGAGGCTGCCCACTTCTCCTCTGCTTGAGAAGCTGCTTGGTCCTGGGGGGCTCAGGGAGATCCCACCAGAATCTCTCCTCCCCTGGGGGTACAGTCCATGCTGGAGGCTGCTCCAGGAGCTGCTGGCCATGGGGGCTGGGGGGTAGACTGAGGTGGCCACATTCTCTAGGGGTGACCACACACACCACCACCCTCCTCTCACCCAGATTCCGTTTTTACTGTGGAAATGGCCCGTTTAATGTCCTGTGCAAAGGAGAAAACTCTAATGGTGGCGGTGCCCAGAGCAGGGGGTCCCACCCTGCGTTTGAGGTATGAGAGGGACAGAGGTATTAAGGTCGAGCAAGTCTGGAAATGGTGCCCACTTGTGCCTCGTGTTAGTCTAGTGAAGGCACTAGTTCAAAACTCTGGCATTGTCCCAGGGTGTCTTAGATATATTGATCTCAGAATCCTTTTATCATGTGACATATTGACACTCTCTGGCACATTGGTGGCCTTGGGCACAGGGCTCAACCTCTCTGGGTTCCACTTGCTTCATCGGTGAAACTGGGACCATAATCCCCATCTCCTGCCTCTTGGGGACAATGGATGGGAAGGGCAGGGCTGTGTTAGTCTCTGTTGCCCCCTTGGTGTCCCCTGTCCCCACCTGGGCCTGGCAGTAAACACTAGTGGATCCCATGAGAATAGACAGGTTCCCAGAATGGCCCCTCAGGCCCCAGGTGCAGTAGTTTCAGGTCCTCTGCCTGAGATGCTTGTGGGGTTCCTGTGAGGGAGAGACCTACTGGTGGGCAGGACATCACCGTTCCCCTGCAGCCACCATAGGTGTCTGCCAGACCCCTGCCAGGCAACTGGGAGGGAGCGTGGTTCGCGCAGGACACCTGGTGCTGGCGGAGGTCATTAATAAGGTCCCCTGCAGTGTTTCACCAAGGGTCTGGAGCTCTCAAATCTGTGACCTCCTTTGCTGTGCTCTGTAACCAGATGAGGTGGGGAGGATCACCTGCTCCATTTCACAGGCGAGAAAACTGAGGCTCAGAGAGGGTGGGCTTTGCCGGGGTCTCATGGTGGATTTGTGGTGAGGCTGCTTTTCTCCTCTCCCTAATTTTCAAACTCCACTTTGGGGTTCCCAGGACACGTAGCCTTTCTCATTTGCCACCTTTTGTTGTGATGACAGCCCTAACACTGGAATTGCTGGCTGGAGCAACTGTATTTTGCTTCGTTTCAGTAGCTCAACCTTAATTCACTAGCAATCTGAGATGTTCTGGTTAAATCCATTTTCTGGGGAACAAAAAGGTTGCTGGCTGGAGCAACTGTATTTTGCTTCGTTTCAGTAGCTCAACCTTAATTCACTAGCAAGCTGAGATGTTCTGGTTAAATCCATTTTCTGGGGAACAAAAAGATGGCCAGTTAGCTCAAGTGGTTAGAGCGTGGTGCTGATAACACCAAGGTCCAGGGTTTGATCCTCGTATGGCCAGCCAACAACAAAAACCTGCTCCTCTTGTGAAGAACAGAGGAAGGGCTGGTGCCAAGGTGTTTGGGTTCAAGGCTATTGAAAGTACCAGCCTGGGCAGTGGTGGGGGTGACTCCAGCTCCTACAGGCCAGCACTCCCCTTTGATGAGCAAACATCCCCATTTAACCTTAAATAATGGGTCTAAAGCCAGCCAAAGCCCTGGAGTGAACATCACCTTTCAATCCACTGCGGGATGATCAGATGTCAGCAGAGGGCCTCACACAGAGACCAGAGTCAGGGGTGGACGCGAGGGAGCCGCCCTCCCATGGTGTCTTGAGCATCGTGTCTCCCCTGAAAGAGCAGTGTCCAAGGACAGGTGCCCCTCCCCTTGCAGGATGAGCTCCCCAGCCCCATAGCTAGGAATCCTCCCCCAGAGGTGGGGACACCCACCACCCACCTTCTTTAGGAAAGATTAACCGTAGGCCTGCCCCCAGACTTCCTTCCTGGCCTGGCACCCCAGTTCCAAGTGGCATGCACAGATTGGACTCCCTGTTGGACCCCCGCTTCTGGACAGGTGCTTGGAGGCCAACTAGAACTTCATTAGTTCAAAATATGGTCTGGGGACCAGCAGCACTGGCATCTCCCAGGAGCTGGTAGAAATGCAGAGTGTCAGGACCCACCCCGGGCCTGTCAAATCAGAATCTGCAGTTAAACAAGAAGCCAAGGTGTTTCACAGGCACACTAGCGTCAGAGAACTTCTGCTGTGATCCATCGGAAGCCCAGAGCTGGTATTTGCTGAGTCTTTGGCATCCCATAGGGGGAGCAGGGCCACGGTTTTGGCTCTTTATCTTTCTTGCCTTCCTGGTCTCTACGAGCCAGCTGTCCACTCCTGTATGGCCTTGACGGTGCCTCTGGAGCCTGGGCCTGCCCCGCGGGCCCTGGTGCTGGCTGGGCCACTACAGAGGGTGCCCCATGGGATGCTCTTCCAACCTGCGGCTTCCCCAGGCACTGAAACCATGAAGCCAGAATCTTCTCACTTGTGTTCAGCCAGGGGCTGCCCCATCGCCCTGTCCCAGATGAGCTCCCTGCATCTGCCACCATGGGAGGGAGTCAGAGCTGCCACTGCCTTCCTCAAAGACAGGTTGGTGTCATTAGTCAGAGTAATGGAAGGAAGCCTTTTCCTGACAGCCATGAGACCTGGTCAGAGAGGAACCCATGCCCAAGAGATTTGAGGTCTGGAATTTGTGGTGGGGAGAAGACCTAGGAGTGGCATCCCCAGTCAGCTAAAATCCACCTGGCACCCCTCAGGCTCCTCACCCTGAACTCATCCCCTGAACCCTCCCCCTCCTCCTGGGTGTCCATCAGGGACTGTCCCCCTTGTCCACCCAGACCCCTGAGATGGGGCTTGGGAGTCAGCCTCGATTCTCTTCTCTGCCTCAAATCAAGCAAGCCCTGCCACCAGCCTTGCAGATCTCCGCTCTGTCCCCCTGTCCTCCACTGCCCTGGCTCAGCACAGCCTCCTCTTCCCCGTGTGGTGGCCGTGTCACAGGTCTCCCTCCTCCCTTTACTCTGGGCTGCGAGCTTCGGGCACCTTCCCAAACTGCAAGCCTGTTTTGTTGGGCCCCCACCAAACCCCCGCCCACTGGAACGCAGTGTCCTCCTGCTTATCCCCCGCATTTAGTCTCCCCACGCCCTTCGGCCACACGGGGCAGCTGGCGGTTCCCCAGACCCTTTGGGCACCCCCAGGGCCTGACCTTGGCTCGTCTCCCCTTCCCTGCTTTTGCTTGTGCTAAAGTCCCCCCACTTCCAGAAGCAACGCCCCCGCCCCCTCCCACAGTGTTCGTTCCGCCTCCTGGAGTCCAGCACGACCAGCACCTCCTCCAAGTCCCCACTGTGCCATCTCCCAAGCCCTCTGCATGCTCTGCCTCCTCTGGCTCCACTGTGAGGTGTGTGGGTAGTACCTTTCAGGGGGATTCTATCTTCTCTTCCCCCACAATACTGTGAGCAATTTTTTAAAAGAATAAAGAGTTTTATTGGTTTTTTTTCCCTGAGTTTAAAAGTGTTCCAGTTCATTTTTATTATTATTGTTATTATTTTTATTATTTTTTTTTTTTAAAGATGACCGGTAAGGGGATCTTAACCCTTGGCTTGGTGTTGTCAGCACCACGCTCTCCCAAGTGAGCTAACCGGCCATCCCTATATGAGATCCGAACCCGTGGCCTTGGTGTTATCAGCCCCGCACTCTCCCGAGTGAGCCACGGGCCCGCCCGATCCAGTTCATTTTTAAATTCAACCAATTAAAAATCTTTAGAAGAGCAGGTAAAAGGACTGGCCAGCCCAGCATACCGAGGTCACTTGACTTTACAGCTTCATGTCTAGCTTCCAAGCTTGGTCTGCCTGTACAAGCACTCATTTATCTAGCGCCTGCTCTGTGTCAGCTTCCAGGCTAAATTTAGGATGGCATTTCCTTTAAATTCTAAAACACGATGAGGCAAATCCTATTGCTCAGAGAGGTTGAGTCATTCACTACAGTCACACAGCTACTAAATGAAGGAGAAGGGGTTCCAGTTCAGCGCTGTCTACCTCCAGAGC
>NW_007726245.1:821693-839427 GCF_000696425.1 Galeopterus variegatus
GTCACACAGCTACTAAATGAAGGAGAAGGGGTTCCAGTTCAGCGCTGTCTACCTCCAGAGCCTGGGAGTGACATTGTACTGTCCCTGGGCATGTGGCAGTATTAACAGTCATCTACACACTTTTATGCTATTCCCTTGGCTATTTTTATTTCACTCAAAAAATATGACAGGACATCTGTCCCTTCCCTGGAAACTTCCTGGGAGCTTGTCTGTCCCTCCACGGGCAGAACGTGGCTGAGGAACTGAGCAAACGCTTGCAAAAGGAACGGACAGATGGACAGATGCATGCATAGGCCAGTCTGCTCCGGAGACCACCCACGCTTCTGTCACTTTCATTCCTATTCAGACACCAAACAAAGCCCTCGTGGGTGGCCTAAGGGATTCTGGTCAGCCGCAGTTGCAGGCTGTGGGTGAGGAGCCTGCTTGAGGACACTCAGACATGCTGGAGGTCTCCTAAAGGAGGCGTTTCCAGCTGTGGCCCGGAGACAGCACTTCCCAGGAGACGGTGGCCTGGGTACCCGGTGACTGAGCCATGGTGATGGCTGGTCCTTCTGGATGCCCGGCCACCCTGGCCAGAGGTGCCCTGGCTGGCACAGCTGGACTGCCTGGGAAAGTGGGTAACACGGCACAACCCCTCTCCACTGTGCACTGAACACAATGAGACCTTTATTCATGCAACCACTTGTCACCACCTTTTACCCTGGCAGGACCTTGGGGAGGGGTCTCTCATCGGTTAGTGGCTCTCCAGCTTTGAGGACCAGGAACCAACTCAAAATGGCTTAAATGCTGAGGAAATTGTGTTCTTAAACACGAGGGCCCAAGGAAGGGCAGCTCCAGGGCTGGTTGCTTCAAGGGCTCATAAGCATCAGCCAGGACCCAGCTCCCTTCCATCGAGCTTCCCCAGTGTGATGCCAGCCCAAGATGGCATCTGCTGTCCTGGGGGGAGAAGGAAGGGAGCACTTCTGTTAAGGGAACGTGAGTTCCACTGGCTAAATCCGAGTTCTTGGTGTCTTGAACAAAGAATTGGGCAAGACACGCCAGAGACAAAAAGCAGAGAGCAGTTTTATTCAGCAAAGTGAGAAGACACTCCGGAGAGGATGGAGTGGGCTCGAGCAAGAGAGTGGCTCAGGAGCACGGACAGATACATTCCCAGGGGTTTAAGTCCTCTTAGCTGGAATCGTGTCGTTTGGTCATGGGTCGAGCCCTGAGTGTAGTCTCTGCTGATTGGCGTCCTAGCTAATGGGAACTCATTGCTCCAACCGAATGGTGCCCAACGTGGGGTCAGAGCTCCCTGTCTGGAATTGTCTTTGTCACCTTTGGCTGTTTTTGTGCATGTGCATGCCTATGTCAGGCTTTCCCACTTGCAAATAACCAGGTTTCCTCCTCCTTGTCTCTATCTAACTTCCTGATTCGCTTCCTGTGGACACCTCCCTGCCCCTGCCATCATCAGAGACAGCCTCTCCCAGAAGCACCCTACAGGTGTCTCCTCATGTCTCATTGGCCAGAGATGCTTACCCTGCCTTTGCCTCATCCAACCACTGTTGGGGGATACGCCCACCTGACTGTCTTGGTCCAATCAGAACTCATGCCCTGGGGTCGAGGAGCCCTGAGGCACCTGGTTGAGCAGGAGGTGGGCACCTCAGCCACAGCAGGGCTGCCCTGCCTGGAAGGAAGAGAGCGGGGCGAGGGGCAGCACAGAGGTGACCGACAGGGCCTGCTTCAGTCCTTGTCACTGTTTCTTGATAGAAGAGGGGAAGTAAAAGGCTCAGAGAGGCTGTGTTGTTCCCCAGGGCCACACTCTGGGGTGCCCAGGCCATTTATGGGTCCCGGGGGAAGCTGCATTGAGCAGAGACTTTGCCTCCCCGCCCTTTACTCCCATCTGTGCCTCTGCTCTGGTTTCCTTCTTGTCCCCCCCCCAACCCCATGCCCACCCCAGACATCCCTGGGAAAACACTGTGATCGTGTAGACTTCAGAGCTGGAAGAGACCTTCAATATTAATGCCATCCAACACTCTCATTTCCACATGGGGAAACGGAGGTCCAGAGAGGGGAGGGGGCTCACCAAGACCACGCGGTGAGGTCATGGATAGTGGAGCCGGGGCTGGATTGAGGGCCAAGAAGCACAGCATCCTTGAAATTCACAGAGGGTCTCAGAGGCCATCTACTTTATGACCTCAAACCGCACTGCAGGGCAGCCCCTGCCCTGCTCTGCCTGCTCCTCCCAGGGCGGAGGCTCACTCTCACGTCCCTCTCTATGCACCTCTAGCACCTGACACTTCCATGGCGCTTTACAGTATCCTTTACTCAGTCATAGTTTCAGTTGATCCTCACAATGTCTTGTGTGCTGGTCAGCAGTGCATTGTGGATGTGGAAACTGAGGCCCAGGGAGGTAACATGACTTGCCCAAAGTCACACAGTGAGTACGTATTGAAGCCCAGATAGAGCTGGCTTTGTTGGTGCATTACCCGAGCAGTCACACGGGGCTTAATGCTCTGACTGATTCTAGGGAACAGCCCTCCCCGTGGAGGGGAGTGGACTCCTGGAAGGTGGCAGGTGGCGTGGGGTAAGGCATGGAGAACAGGACAGGCGGACACTTCAGCCTGCGCCTGGGGTGCAGGGACTGGCAGGACCCACTCTGGAAACCCCTCTCTTGTCCCTTGTGTCGGCAGGTTTTGCTGAAGCCCTGGCCGGGCTCCCCTCCCTGCCTCTCCTGAGAATGAACGGAGAGACAGTGGCTGCCTGTGGTCCGTGTCCCTCAGGCATGGGGGTGGGGCTCCAGAATACAGGCCGCATTGTGTGCCCTGACATCAGGCAGCTGGACTGTCTGGAAAGTGGATAAACAAGCAGCTGGAACATTTTGCCCTGAGACCCCTGGGAAGGGCCCGAGCTCCCTGGGGTGGTGAGAGGAGGGACAGAGCCAGGTGGGAGTTGGATTCCAACCTTACCTGCGGTGGGCTGAGGCCAGGCGCTGTGGGAGGACTCCGAAGAGCGTGCACCTGAGGTGCTTAAAACAATGCCTGACACCTAGTGAGTGCCCTGCAGCCCTGAGCAGTTGTGATTCTTCTTACTGTTGCTATTATTCAGGGTAAAGTGCCGCACCTCGGCCTGGCTTACAAGCCTTCTCCTGCAGACCCTGTTCCTTCTCTTGGCCTCATCTCTTGATGACACTCCCCCCAACCCCCACCAACTTAGCCTCCAGCCACCCAGACCTGCCTTGGCTGGGATGCTCTCTCTCTCCCCTTCTCCCTGCTGCCTGCCACACCCTTCCCACCATCCCTGGCCCCTGGCCAGCTCCTAGCAGGAGACCGTCCTGCTGGTCCTAGCATTTATGATGCCCTCATTCCAAGTTCAGTTCCCCAGTGTTCCCACAGGTGTCCCCTGAGTGTAAGGCCTCCAGCCTGGCCACTCTTGAGCAGGTTCTGGCTCCAACAGCTGCCTCACTCCTCCAGAAAGCTCCCCCCTCAGAAGCACCTCGAAGGCCACCTAGGCTCCTGTGGGGTGTGACTTTCACAGGTGGCTTGGGGTGGTGGAGGAGCAGCGCTGCACAGCACTGACAGCTCCCCGCCTGGAACTGAGCCTTGGCCGTGCCCTCTGCAGGGAGCCTCGAGGAGCCCTGACTCACCACTATCCTTGTTGGCCCCTCTGGCCCTCCAGAGGACCTGTTCCTCCCCCTCTTGACCTGCCTGCCTCAGTTGTGGCTGCCTTTTTATGCTGGGGAGTTTCGTCTCCATCCTACCCCAAGCCAAGCCCTGGAACTCCTTCTGCAGGTATGGAAGACCTCAGGTGTGCAGGCAAGCCGGGTTTCCGCCCAGGGCAGCAGAGCATGCCTCTCCAATGCCCACAGGGCCAGGAAGGGAAGCAGCCTGGGTGGGGCAGGTGGGGGTAGGGGTGGGGACCTTGAGGTTGGGGTTTACTGTGGTGAACTGGGGAGCAGAGCACGTGCCCCATCTAAAGAGTATGCAGGAACTCAGCTGTGGCGCGTCGTTGCTGTGGGGTAATATGGCTCCACTGTTGCCAAATCAGATTTTTTCAAGAAAAGCCAGGTAGCCCAGTTTCTATGTGCAGCTTCCTTGATTTAATTTTTTTTTTTTTAACTTTACATACAGTAAAATTCACCAGGAGTGGGGGCTGGGCTGGGGGACGTGTGATTCCATGAATTTTAACATTCACATCGATTCCTGTAACCCCCATCACAATCAGGACACAGACCAGTTCATCCCCAACTTCCCTCCTCCTGCCTCTTTGTATTCAAACTTCCTCTCCTCCTTACCCTTGGCACCCACCGATCTGATCTCTGTCATCACGGCTTTGCCTTTTCCACGTAAATGGAATCATATAGCCGGTAACCTTTGGAGACTGGCTGCTTTCACTTAGCATCCTGCATTCGAGACTCATCCGTGCTTTGGGGTATCAATGGTTTGTTCCTTTTTACACAGAACACTTTGCTTATCTGTTCACTTGTTGGAGGGCATTTAGGATTTTTCCAGTTTTCAGTGATTATGTAGAACACTGCTGCAGACATTTGTATGCAGATTTTGTGTGTGTGTGATGTAAGCTTTCATTTCTCCAGGATTGAAAAGTTCCCTTCTACTCCTAGTTTGCTGAGAGTTTTTATCATGAACAGATGTTGAATTTTGTCAGTTGGTTTCTCTGCATCTTTTGATAGATTTTTCCTCTTTAATCGTTTTTAAATTACATCAATGGATTGTTTTTTAATATTGGCATCTAATTAACAAATTGTAAGTCGGTCTGCAAGCCACGTCTGGGATGCTAGTTGGTGACCTCTGCTTGGGCAGCACAACATATTGAAATTAATTTTTTCTTTAATATTCAAATTTTTAAGCAAGTGTTCCCTGTACCAATGCCAATTTTTCTAGGTGAAATGAGAGCGGAATACAGATTTAGTCTTTCTCTGGTCAGGACAAGCCCCCAAACTTGTGATAATAGTGGTTATAATTATTTTAGTAGAAATAATAATAATTACTGGTTAAGAGCATGAACTCTGAGCCAAGCTGTTCATGTTCAACTGTCTCCCACTGCTGCATGACCTTAACCCTCAATGTCTGTGTCTCAATTTCCTCACTTGTAAAATGGGAATAATAATAATATCTATGTCTCAGGCAGTTGTGAGGGTTAAATAAATTCATATGTACAGAGTGCTGAGAATAGTGCCCAGCACAAGGAAAAGTTACTAAGCATTTGCTTTGATTAATAATAGTAATGGCTGGGCCGGCCCGGTGGCGCACTGGATAGTGCGCCGCTTGGGAAGCGCGGTGGCGCTCGTGTCTCAGGCAGTTGTGAGGGTTAAATAAATTCATATGTACAGAGTGCTGAGAATAGTGCCCGGCACAAGGAAAAGTTACTAAGCATTTGCTTTGATTAATAATAGTAATGGCTGACATTCATTAGGCACCTCTCTGTGCAGACTGAGCCTCACGACAGTGAGATAAGCCAGCTCCCATCCCTTGTTCAGATGAGGCAGCTGAGACCCCAGAAAGGCAAGGCGCTTGCCTGAGTCTGTCTGGCTTGCAGACCTTGAGATTAGGGAGGCGTGGGTGGCTGGGCACAGGCTCAGGAAGGATCCGGCTGGTGATCAATCAGAGAGCAGCAGCATTGAGCTTCTGACATCGTCTGGTCTGAGCTGGAAGAGATGTGGCCCAGGGGAAATGAGTGGGGGGAAAGTCAGCCTGAAGAGAAAGGCAACAGAAATAGCAGGGGAAGCCTGGTAATTGAGTGGCCCAAAAAAGGAAAGATCAATATTTTACTGCAAGTGAAACAACCAATTTCCCTGGCAGCCAGCTCGGCGGCCCAGCTGTGTGTGCTTCAGCAACAACAGCTGCTCCTGCAGTCCCTGCCAGCCCAACAAGCCGCTCCCCCCTCGCCCGGGAGCCCCAGGGCTGCTGAGCCAGGCGTGCTGTGTCCTTGGGTGGGCGCCATTCCTCCGCTGCCTGTGGCCCATGTTCACCACCAAGACCATGGGTGGGTGGTTATTTGCTGTGCTCCTTGTGTGACCCTGAGCAAGCCCCTTCCCCCGCCTGGTACTTGGCTTCCTTGTCTGTGAAAAATGAAGTGCTGGGTCAGCTGAATGCACCCCTGGGGTGCACTGGCAAAAAGTGTCCAGGAGGGTCAAGAGTCTTTGTGATCAAGGTGGTGGGTCCCAGCCATGGGGGTAAAGTGCTTTTGATACACCAGGGAGATTGAACCAACACTTCAGTACAGACAGCCCGGCGAGGATTGCGTCTGGCTCCTGAGGTCTCCCACGTTGCAGCGGTGCAGGAAGGCAGAGTAGAGCAGAGGCTGACACTCTGGAGTCAGCGAGACCGGGGTTTTAGAGTCACCACTGCAGAGTCTCTATCTAAATGTCTTAACGTCTCTGAGCCTCAGTTTCCTTTACAGTTAAGGAATATAATAGTAGCTACTATTAAAATTGTTGTAGGGATTAAATGAAACTAGGTACATCCAGAGCTTAGCACCACGCTGTGGCTTGTGGCAAGCCCTCCATGGACCCAACGAAGACTACTAATACCTCTCTACATAAACAATGTTATTATTTATTTTAAAAAAACATCGAGCCTACAGTTATGGTATTTATTGATAATAACCAGCGTGTGTTATAATTCTGTAAAGTCAGTGATCCTGACTTTTCTAAAGGGCTGGACAGCAGTGTACATGGCACTTCACGGCCACCGCTCTGGGACCCCACTCTGAATAGACCTGTGGGGGTAGCTGGAGAGAAGGGAGGTCACAGCCAGTGTGCAGCTCCAGCTGCAGCCCGGGCCATGGCTCGGGGCGCTCCGGGTCCTCATCTATCTGCTTGTCATCAAACACCCCCACTCCCACCTCTGTTCCAGGCGGCATTTCCCTGGAGGCAGAGGAGTGGACAGCCTGCCCCACCAGTGTCTCCCAGCCCCAGGGAGTTATGGACTCACGGATCACAGAATCCCAATCCGTACACGGCTGCCTCTTAGGTAGATTTGAGATGGGGGCTCCTCATCAGCCATTCAACACTCTGTGGCAGACTCTGCCCTTGACCTGCCACAGAGATAATTAAGGCATAGCCCCTGACCTTGTAGAGGATTGTAGCAGTGTTCCCGGCCTATCTCTGCGTTCATAGACTCCCCACAATGGCAATATAGGAAGAGAGGAGGTGGGATGCCAGCTGGGGTGGTGGGTGGGCTCCCCCACAGCCCTGCAGGTGACACCTAGACATTGCTATTCTCAGAAGCCACGTCTGTACCTGGCAGTGTCAGAGGCTGCTATGATTTGGAAGTGTCAGGAGGAAGGGAAGCCGCAATGCTCAGGAGGCTGTGGCTGAGCAGGAGCTGACAAAAGGCCACCTTCCTCCTGCACTGAAATTCTGCAGGCCTTTTGTAAGAGCCCACTAGGTACCAGGCTCGGCGGGGGGGATCACAGGGAGGATATTGCATGTCCCCTCTGCCCATCACTCACCCCCAGATTTCACCAGAGTGGAAAAGCAAAGTCAGCTGGAATAGAGGTAAAAGCACAGAGCCACCTGCTCAGGGTGGGGAGATGGTTGTGTAGGGGCTCTCTGCCCACTGCTCACCTTCTGAAGCCTGCTGGGCATGGCCCCATGGTGCCAGGCCACTGGTAGTGACCAGGGCTTCAGGCCCCTGCTGCAGCTCCCATGCTGGAAGTGTCCTGTGGGCGAGCAGGAAACCTGGTCCTTATGAATCAAATAATCCCCCAACACAGTTGGGCTTCTGTGCGTGGGCAGTGAGGGGTGGAGGTGGCTCTGCTCATGACAGTGTCAACAATGACAGCAGTAACAGTAATCCCTCCCCTACGGGCTGTGCAGTTCCCAGAGTGCCATCAAATCATCATCTGCAACCCAGCCTGAGATCTGGAAAGAGCTCCTCCTGGCCCAGCTGCACCGTAGATACTGAGATTATTAGAGGGAGGGCAAGGTGCCTGATGATGAGTGTGTGTGTGCATGTGCGTACGCGTAACTGTGCACGTGTATATCTGTGTGACCACGTGTTTGGCAAGCCAGCAGGAGGGACCAGCAACTACTGCCATCAGCCCCAGCAGAGTGCCCCCCAAGGTAGGAGGTGCTCAGTCATCTCTTGTTGAGTGAATGAATGACCAACGAATGAATGAATGAATGAATGCTTGCAAGTATGCTGAAGAGGGGCTGCCACTAAGTGTTTGGTTGATTCAGAAACAGGCTTCCAGAAGAAATGTCAAGAAGCTGGGATTCAGGTGTTGGAAATTTTAGGGAAAAAATGTCTCCAATTGACAGGAAAAGATAGTACTTATAAAACTGACCAACGTCAAAAACTAGGAAAAAGTACCCAAGGCTGACAAGTTTGAAGTCAGTTGCTCTGACTGAAGATTAAGTTAAGACATCTTTATAGAAAACAGTTTGGCAACTATTATCAAATGCCTTAAAAACTTAGATGTTTTGTAGAACTGTTTATGTTCATTTATCAAACAAATATTTATGAAGCTTCTATTATGTGCCAATCATGGTGCAGGCTACCAAGTATACAGTGGTGATATAGACAGACAAGGTCCTTGCCCTTAGGGAACTTACTTTGTAGAGGGAAGATATAAATTAATCAAATTATCACATAAACACATAATTACAAATTGCAACAAATAGTTGGAAGGAAAAGTACAGAGTGCTACAAGACAGGGTCGCAGCAGGGTAGGCCCTAATTAAATGGGGATGGTTAGGACAGGCCTGTCTGGGGGAGGGACATTTAGTAGAGGTACAGAGGGAGACCTGAAGAATGAATCGATGTTGCCGGATAATGAAGGGGGAGGACAGGCGTTGGAGATATAGAGAACAGCATGTGCAAAGGCCCTGAGGCAGCAAAGAGCCTGGTGTACTTGAGGAGCTGACCAAAGGCCGGTGTGGTTGGAGCACAGTGAGTGAGAGAGAGAGTAGGAAGATGTGGAGCTGGAGGGACAGAGGAGATGCGGCCATGTAGGCCATGTTGCAGAGTTTAGATTTTATCTTAAGTGTCACAGAAAGTCACTGGAAGGTTTTAAGAAGAGGAGTGGGTGACATGATCTGACTGGAAAGGATAATGGATTGGAGGGGACTGAAAATGGAAGAGGGGACATGAATTAGAAGACTTGCCTCATCAAGGTGTGAGATGATGGTGGCTGTGACCGGGCATTGGGGGTTCCAGGAGTGATGTGGAAAAGAAGATAGCTTTGGGATACAGTAGGATATGGATTGGATGTGGGTGAGAGGGAGCATTCCCAATGATGCTGATGAAAGGAAGGATGGGGTCCGGGAGTGGGATGTTTGAGCGAGTGGTACTGGGGGAGGTGAGGACCGAGTTGACCCAGGGACTTCGTGGCTGAGATGGGATGTGGGGGAAAGGTGACCAGTGATGAGGAAATCAAGAATCTTAGAGGCCAGAGAGCCCATCCACACAGCTGTAGAAACCCCCTGAGACCAACTGTAATAGCAAAAGGTAGGAAATAACCAAAATGCCCAACGAGTACGGGTGACTAAGTAAAGTATGGTGTCTTCTCTGGGCAGAAGGTTTTACATCCAGTCACTGTGTGGGTTGCACACAGCAGGCTGCGTGGAAAAGAGCTTCTGATAGGCTCACTCTTCGTGGGAGAGGGATTCCCCAACATCACGAGTGGCTGACTCTTTGGGGCTAAACCTTATTTCCTAATTTATTTTTTTAACACTTTTTATTGAAGTACAGGGTACAAACAGAACAGAAAAGTGCACCGGCCGTCAGTGCACAGCTCGGTGCGTTTTCTCCGCGGAGCCAGGGCCTGGGTCAGGAAACAGCATCAGCAGCAGCCGGGACCCACCCCGGGGTGCTCGCGCCCCTACAGCGTTCTGCAGACAGAGCCACTCGCTGGACCAAACTTGGTTTTGCCTTAAACCTTATTTAATCTGTAATTTTAAATAATTTACACAGTGTTACATAAGATCTCCTCCTTGCTGACATGGGGAATTGGCCCAAGGCTCTCAGAACGATAAAATACAAATTTTTAAAAATGTGGTTAACACTATGTCTTTTGAAAGAAAAGTGGGATACAGCAGGGTTTCTAGATCTTTCGCACCGAGGTGGTGTTCGTTTTGCGTGAAGGAAACCACTGTTGGAAAATGCCAGGCGGGCATTTTGCTTTCGGCGGGCCGGGCTCGGTGGGGAAGGAGGGCTTGCAGGAGGCTCGGCCCTGCAAGAGCTGGTTTTGCTTTTCCCCACCCGTTGTCTGTCAACCCCAGGAGGATAAGGTGGCCCCACAGCTGTCTGGGGCCTGGTGCTGGCCCCGGGTGGAGGGGGAGGGGACTGGGAGGGGCCCGCTGGTGTCCTCTGGGCTCTGTCCACAGCCTCCTGCCATCCCAGCTCCCCCTGCCTCACACTTGTCCTTTTTCCTTCCCGCAGGTGGAAAAACTTGTAAAATATTTGGATCCCAACGATCTGGGGAGAATCAACTTCAAAGACTTCTGCCGGGGGGTGTTCGCCATGAAAGGTGGGGTCTTCCAGGGGACGGGCTCAGGGTGCTGTCGGGCTGGGGGGCTGCAGGTCTCTGCACCTCTGCCAGGGCGCCCCACACCCACGGTCAGGGGTGCCCGCCCCCTCTGCTTTCTTCCTCCTCCTTTTCCTCTCTCAGCCTCTAGCCTGACCCAGCTCCTGAGGAGTTACCAGGGCAAGGGAGGGACTGCCAGTTTTAAAGCCAGGACAGTTCTGGACTAACCTCAACAGAGCTGGTCACCTTGTCTCCCTCCCTCCCGTTTCCCTTATTTCTTTCCCCACCCCCACCCCCAACTCCTAATTCCTTCCTTTCTTCCCTGCCTCCCCCCTTTAAGGGGGCAGTTTAAAACCCCTCTCTCTTTTTCCCCAAATTCAAAGCCCAGTTGTGAGAAACTTCCAGGAATCAGAATGTGACCACCCTTACCTACTAGTGAGCTGCTTATCTGAGCAAGTGGCTTAGGGTTGCCAGCCAGCTGGGCTTGCTAAGGCCCTCCCACTAGCTATGAAGAGAAAGTACAGTTACTTCCAGGAGTCCCAAGGTGCCCTGTTATCTATGAAGGAAGCCTTGCTTGTTGTGTTTTGGCAGCTGGCCGGTACAGGGATCGAACCCTGGACCTTGGTGTTATCAGCACCATGCTCGAACCAGCTGAGCTAACCAGCTAGCCCTGGAAGCCGTGTTTTCCTGTCTGTGTGGGTCAATCAGGGTGAATCCTTCTCTGTGGGGAACCTCTGAGTCCTGGGAGGGTGGGAAGGAAGCAGGAATCACTTCAGTAGGAAGTGAGGGGTGAAGGGGAGCAAGAGGTGGCGGGACAGCACACAGAAGGTCCCCAGTAAAGGTTTTCTGAACAGATCTGTTCGATTCTTTGGGCCACAGATTGCACCTGCCATGTGCATATGCTGGTTCCTTTGCTGGTTTTATCCCCTTTGTCCAATACAACTTTGGGACATTTGCTGAAGAACCCAGGAGGGAGGCCACCTGTGTCACTGAGTCAGCAGGAGGTAGAGCCATCCCGAGGGTGGCCCTTTCCTAGGTTTTGGAGTTTGCAGGGCTTGGTGGGGGATTTGCTGGTTTTATCCCCTTTGTCCAATACAACTTTGGGACATTTGCTGAAGAACCCAGGAGAGAGGCCACCTGTGTCACTGAGTCAGCAGGAGGTGGAGCCATCCCGAGGGTGGCCCTTTCCTAGGTTTTGGAGTTTGCAGGGCTTGGTGGGGGGCACTCAGCCTCAGGGACATGGGCATGACTGGAGTCCCTGTGGGCCAGGCAGGGAAGTATTGTCTTATATCCCTTCCTCCAGGAAGGCCTCCTTTGTTCCCTTTGCCCCAGCCTGCCCTCTGCATTTGGGAGTCTCTCTTCTGTGTGTTCTCTGTTGGGGTTAGGCCCAATGGAAGAATGTCTTGAGGGCAAGGGACTGTCTCAGCTCCTTCCACAGCGCCCTGAACCAGAATCCCCACAGCCTCGGTGCTCCATCCCTGTCTGTGAGTGATCAGCTGGTCTCTTGGAGACGTGGGCCCCTGCCTCTCCTCAGTCCTTCACAACCAAGGCCTGGGAGTCAGATACTTCTCCATGCCAAGCAGAGCTGTGACCCTTCACTGTCTGTCCGTCTGTATCTCTGCCCACAGGGTGTGAGGAGCTGCTGAAGGATGTGCTGTCCATGGAGAGCGCGGGGACACCGCCGTGTGCACCAGAGATCCCAGACTGTGTGGAGCAGGTAAGAGCCCTCCCCACACTCCACCTGGTATCTTCTCGGTCTTCTCCCCTTTGCTCCGCCTTTTTAGTATCTGGAAGGACCCAGAACGTCCCTCTGAGAGCCCTTTGGCATCAAAGTCAAGACAGAACGTCCCTCTGAGAGCCCTTTGGCATCAAAGTCAAGACAGTTTTTGGAACAGGAGCAATGAAGCCTGTTGGGAAGCCATAGCAGGGTGCGTAAGAGCTGGGGGTCCTCACAGACCATCTTGACTCCCCCACTATGGCACAAGGAGAAACTGAGTCCCAGAGGGGAGAAGTAACAGGCTTGAGGTCAGACAGGCAGGACTAGAATTTTTTTCCTTTTCTCCTATGCCATGACCCTCTGAGCTGGCAGGTCCCTGTGTGGTTTTTTCTTTTTTTTTTTTCCTTTTTGTCTTTTTTTCGTGTCCGGCAACGGATCGCAACCCTCAGTGTCGCGCCCGTACCGGACCGGGACCGGCAACGGGATCGCAACCCTCAGTGCTGCACCCGCACCTCGCTCAGCCAGTGAGCGGGAACTGGTCTGTACGTGGGATCCGAACCCTCAGCGGGAGCGCCGCCGCACTCCCAAGCGGCGCACTGTAGCAGTGCGCCACCGGGCCGGCCCTGGTTTTTTCTAAAGAACAACTAATTCCCCAATTTTCTGGCACCAACTTGGTGTCCAGCAACTCAATTCAATCCGACACTAACTACCCAGAGTTAGCACAGACCCCATGAGTCAGGGGGCAGTCTTGCAGGGTGCCAGTGGCACTTCTGCCCAGCCAACTACAAATTTGGGGGTTCCCACAACCCTGCCCCTCTCAGGTTTGGTAATTCACTAGAACAACTCAGAAATACATTATAGTTACTGTAGCTGGTTTATTCTAAAGGATCGACTCAGGTATAGCCTAATGGAAGAGATGCACAGGACAAGATACGGGGAGGGTTGGCCAGAGCTTTCCCGCCCTCTGTGGACGCCTAGCTGTGTTCACCAACTCTGAAGCTCTCTGAATCTCACTGCTCAAGATAACCCAACCTCCAGCCCCTCTCCTTTCCCTGGAGGTGGGGGGTAGGTGGGGCCGTCTAACCATGAGTTGGGTCTTTCTGGTGACGGGCATCATCCTGAAGCTACGTAGGAGCTCCACCCTGAGTCACCCCATAAACATAAACTCAGGTGTCCTCGGAATGGGCTTGTGTGAATAAAAGCCACTCCTATCAGGAAATTCCAAGGGTCTTAGGAGCTCTGTGCTGGGAAGTGGAGACAAAGACCAAATGTTATCACACCACAGTCACCACGGACTTTTTACTGTTGTCATTGCCTGATGATGGGTTTCGTATAAAACCTTGAACAACTTTTTCAAATGCTTGCAGCTTCATTCTACAGAGGAACAGTTTGAGATGCACGTGCTGACAACCTCTAAGGTCCCTGCTGGCTGAGACACCCCAGAGCTAGAAGAGGATTATTTTGGTTTCTCGTCCCAGCCAGCTCCAAAACCTTTTCTCCAGCTCTGGTTGGTGCCTCATGTGGACCCAAAAAACATGAGTATTTTTTATAGCTGAAGGAGACCTAGGACCCCAGAGGTTCCTGTGGCCAGGGCGGGCCTTTTGGGATCCAGCTGGATAGGGGGGTCAGGGTTGGGCTCCGTGGACAGGACTGGGCAGGGGTGAGTCCCTAAGGAGGGCCATAGTGCTAAGAGCTGCCGAGCAAGATGTGTTGGAGAAAGCCAAGGCTCCAAGGTGGAGAGACCAAGCCAGCCACCCGGTGCAGGCTGGAGCCTCAAGGTAGGAGTCAGGTGGCTGGACCTCAGGGGGCTGTGCTCACAGTGAAAGCCGTCAGGGATGAGCAAAGACAGCTGGGCTCCAGGCCTGCCTTGATGGGCCCAGTACTACCTGTGGGATGAACATGTGTTTGGGGCAACTGATGGGACCAAGATCAGGGCAGCGGACCCCAGTGTGAGGCAAACATTCAGTGCCCCAGGAGTCTTTGGAGTGGGCCCTTTGTGGATTGCTGAGCAGAAAGCAGAATGAGGAGGTGAGATGCAGGGTCACCCAGAACTGGACGTGTACCCCACCTCAGCTGCTGACTGGCCATGCAACGCCAGGCAAGCTCCTCTCAACCCCCCAGAGCCGCAGTGTCCTCAGCTGTAAAACAGCCCTTGCCATGCCAATCTAGAGGGTCTGTTGTGGAAATTCAGTGAGAAAACAGACTGCTACGACATGGTAATTCCTTGCCTCCTGGTGCTGTATCTTAGCCATTAGCATTAGAAAGTGGTGCTGAAGTTACAGTTTACATTTTTTGTTTTACCCTTGGATACTGGTGTTTCAAAATTATGTCAAAATATAACCCCGCCCCCGAGGAGCTGGAGGGCAGAGTGGAGCCAAGGTCCCGGCACTTACCCACCAGTGGCACCGGGAGCAGTGTTGTGTTCCCTGAGGTCTTCGGTGGCTTTTGTGGCCCCACACTATGCCATCCACGCTTCCAGAAAAGATGGTGCATGGAGAAAAGGTGAGAAGTAGGTGCGGAAGAGTTGGCCTCCAGCAGGGTACTCCTCTTTGTAAAGCAATATTGTTTTTCCTCCAAAATCTACAGGTTATAGGAACACAGAAAGACCACGTGGGTCTATCTCAGCAACCCCAGCTCTTCCCCTCATGTTCTCTCGGGACTTTGCAATCACGTAGGTTTTTGTGGCTTTGGGTTTTAAGCACCTCCCTGGCGAGCTCCTTTCTGCCCTCCACGTGGGGCAGGCCCTGACAGGTGGCCCAGTGGGCTGGAGACCAGTGAGACAGTGATGGGTGGGTGGACACCGTGGGCAGACTTGTCTGTTATGCTCAGGAGGGCAGCTTGCTTGGCCTGGGCTGTCCCTTCCCGTGGGCTCCTGACTGCTGGGAGGGGGAGGGGGACGAAGGCCAGCCTGCTGGCAGAAGGGCTCCTTGGTGACCAGGGTCGTGAGTGAATCCCCTTCCTGGCTCAGGCCCCTGTAGCAGCAGGGACAAGACCACAGCTCTCAAGTGGGGGACCTAAGGGTGCCAGCGGGGGGCAGGTCCTAACCCTGCAGGCTGGGCCCTCAGTGCCCTGCTGTGTCCCAGCCGTCCCCTAGGGGTCAGCCTGAGACCAAGAAGCCAGCGGGAGCTTGGC
Organism: Galeopterus variegatus; assembly: GCF_000696425.1. NCBI lineage: Eukaryota > Metazoa > Chordata > Mammalia > Dermoptera > Cynocephalidae > Galeopterus > Galeopterus variegatus. The sequence continues at coordinate 837,010 of NW_007726245.1, forward strand.
TCACTGCGGGCTTCCTGGGGACTGCACATCTGAGGAGTGCTTTGGGGAGGTGCAGGGATGACACTGCACAGACAGCAGGAGCATGTCCTGCTGCACCTCTTGTGGCAGGAGACGAAGCCTGTCCTCGGAGCCCCCCTTCCCTTCCTCCCCCAGGTCATGGACAAAGATCTCTGACGTCACTTGATGTAGGTCATAGTTAAAGCAGGGAGATGCTTTGGTGCTGGCTGGTGGGCAAGTGGCTGCTATCTGGTCCCTGAGAGCACCCGCCCACCTCGCCCCTCTCCCAGGCGTGGTGGGAACACTGGGCTTCAGGCAAGCAGGGACCTCTGGGCCTGCTGTGAAGACCTGTGGGCTGGTGCGAGTTCATCCTGGGTAGGTGATGCCTGCACTGCACTAGTTCTTGACCTTACAGCATGTCACCCTGCCTGTGTCCTCAGAGCCTGCAGTGCCCTGGCACTGGGAGACTTCATAGAGGGCTCAGTAAACCTGACTGTTGAGCAGGCTGTTGAGTGAGGGGAATTTGAGTTTGGTCAGAGGGGATGCTGGGTGCTTCTAGAAGGACTCCCCAGCAACCATATGGATGGAGTCCCTGGAGGGTGTCCCTAGGCCAGTGAGGGGAATTTGAGTTTGGTCAGAGGGGATGCTGGGTGCTTCTAGAAGGACTCCCCAGCATCCATGGCATGGATGGAGTCCCTGGAGGGTGTCCCTAGGCCAAGGTCTCAGGAAATGCCCTGGGAGTCCCTCCTGAGACTGGCCCGCTTGCAGGGCTGCCCACTGGCCTCCCTGTTTTGCAGCCTCCAGTCCCTATGGGGAGGGGTCATGGGAGGTGGGGAGAGCCCCACGCTCAGGCATCATAAGCAAAGGGATGATTGTTAGGGGCCCACGGTCACCCCTCTGCAGGTGGTGAGATGACGTCTGACCCCACATGCACTGTAAGACCCTGGGCCCTTGGTTGTTTTCCCACGTGGGCTTGATTAGCAGGAGCCCCATTAAATGAAAAGGACATTGGACACCTGCTCCTCCTGTGTAGCTGCCATGTCAGCGAACAGTGTCACCATGCATCCAGTCCCCAAACCAGAAAGTCATCCTTGGTGACCCCACATGCAGCCACTCTGAAGTCCACCATTCCCCGCTCACCCCCGTTCCCCTCCCATCACAGCTGCTGCTGCCTCATTGTCCCCAGCCTTTCTGTCTCCAGACCCAAAGTCGCACAGGATCTTCCTAAGGAGCTGCCCTGGTTGTGTCACCCCCTTCTGTGACCCTTCTTCACCAAGAGATAAAATCCACCATTGGCTCCTACCTGCTTCTCCAGCCTCATCTCTCACCCTGGCACATCTCACGCCCTGAAACTGGTGACAGCAAACAGCTCCTCATTTTCTGAGAAGGCCGTGTTCTCTCTTGCCTCTGAGCCTTTGCACAAGTTTTGTCTTTCTCCTGAGATGTCCTCCCACACTCTGTCACTGTCATGAGCTCACTTCTCATCTTTTAAGACTTACCTACTCCTGATACAGCAGCTGAGGGAAAAAAAAAATGAGACTTACTTAGGCACCACCTCCTCCAGGAAGCCTCCCCAGGTGCCTCTGCCCCAGCCTGCAGGAGAACCTGCTCTGAGTTCTTGGGGCCCTGTGCCCTCTGTCCGTGCACAAACCTCACCCTCCAGGACAGCTCCGTGTGCACTCCCCAGTGACACGATGCTCGTTCATGGTGGCAGGGCTCAGGCTGAGCCCTCCTTCACACCCAGGGCAGCACCCATGGTGGGCATTCTTCTCTGTGCTCCTTGAGCGTTTCTCTAAGTATTCTAGGATTGGATACCTAGAAATGGAATTGCTGTATCAAAGGATATGCTGATGTTACTTTTTAATAGATGTGGCCAAATTTCCTTCCAAAAAGACTGTACCAACTGTATCATCGAACAGTCTATGAGAGTGCCCATTTGCTCTGCCCTTCTGCCAAGCCCAGAAGTCACCCATCCACCTGTGGTGTCCCCCGCCCTCTCCCGCTGGGCTGTCAGGCAGAGGGAAAGTCACTGCTGCTTTCCACTGTGGTGTCCTGTTCACTCGTGAGGTAGGCCATCTTTCCTCATGTCCCCTGACCTGCTGGCTTTCTGCTTTTGTGAATTACTCACACTCTGCCCATTTTCAGTTGGGTTGCTTGTCATTTCCTTATTGATTTGTAAGAAATTGCTGTATAGTCTGACACCCAATCTTTGTGCATTTTGCTTGTATTTTATTTTTAGTTTTGGTGTCTTTCATTGTACAGAATGGAAAAATTCTGATATAATCATTTATCAATCCTTTTTTTTTTTTTTTTTTGTCTTTTTGTCTTTTTCCGTGTCCAGCAACGGATCGCAACCCTCAGTGTTGCCCCCGTACTGGACCAGGGACCGGCAACGGTATGACAACCCTTGTGGTTGCCCCC
>NW_007726245.1:839795-844804 GCF_000696425.1 Galeopterus variegatus
GTTGCTCCCGCGCCTCGCTCAGCCAGTGAGTGGGAACCGGTCCGTATGTGGGATCCGAACCCTCGGGCGGGAGCGCCACCGTGCTTCCCATGCGGCGCACTATCCAGTGCGCCACCGGGCCGGCCCATTTATCAATCCTTTTATGCCATTTACATTTTGTGTATTATTTTGTGCCTTCTCTACCTCGAAGCTATAAACATTCTCCTGTATATATATATTTTCGAATATTTTTAGAAAAAAAGGTGTTTATGCATAGCTCTTTGATCCCCTCGTACTTATTTCTGGTTTTGGTGAGGGTAGCGATCTGACACCATTCTTCTCTAAATGTTGCCAGCTATCGAAGTTCCTATTGTTAATAATGCTTCTTTCTCCATTCATTTGAAATTTCACCTTTGTTGAATGTTAACTTTCCTTATAAACAAGGGACTCTTTCTGGACTCTGATCTGTTGTATTGATCCATTCTTCTACCCATTTTTAAGCCCAAACCATAGGTTCAGTTACTCTTGCTTTATAGTTTGATATCTGATAGGAAGTTTTATCATTCTTTGTTAAAAAAAATTTTTTTTGTTGTTATTCTTATATATTTTCTCTTCCAGAATAGTCTTTTTGTCAAATTCTATTACAGATCCTGCTAGGGATTGTGTTTGAAATTGATTTTGTACATCAGTTGAAGGTAATTGGCTTCTTTATAATATTGAATTCTTTTATCCAGGAATATAGTATATCTCTTTATTTATTCTGGCCTTCTTTTATGCCCTCTAGGAAAGTTTTATGATTTTCTCAGCTAGGTTCTGCACATCTCTTCTTATGGTGACTATATTTTAGAGTTTTCATTGCTGTTATATGTAAGATCCTTTTTGCTGTGACATTGTCTGATTGGTTGTGGCAAGGACAGCTTTTCATTTCTGATGTTGATCTTGTCATAACAACTTTACTAACTCATTAGTTCTAATAGTTTAGTTACATACTATTTTCTAACCTGCTTAAGTCTATATAATAAGGTAGCCATATTATATTTCTGCATAGTTTTAAATGGCTACATAATATTCATCACATGAAGACAGCCAAAGTTATATACCAGTTTCTTACTGTTGGGCATATACATTTTTAAACCTAATTTTGGGAATCAACAAAAGCAGTGTAATAATCATCCTTATAGCTAAGTCTTTCCTGATAGCAGCAATCGTTGCTTTCGAGCCGGCCAGAGATTGGCAAATTGTTGTGCCTATGAGCCAAATCTAGCAGCCTGTTTTTGTAAATAAAGTTTTATTTATTTAACAGCCACGTGCATTTGTTCACCTCTTGTCTATGGCTGTTTTCACACTACAGCATCTGAGCAGAGCAGCTGCCACAGGAGCCATATGGACTGCAAAGCCTAAACTATTTACTATCTGCCCTTTAGAGAAAAAATTTGCCAACCTCTGGGGTAAAATCTGGTAAATGGAAACTGTTTTACTAAAAGGATGCATAATCTTAAAACTTCCAATACGTCTGCTAAATTCCTTTCCAGGAATCCCATTGGGATTGTGTCAGATTCCTACTGCCTTTTTGATACTGGTGTTACTGATTTCTCAAATCTTTCAAATTTGCAAGGCTAAAATTAGATCCCCTCTTTGGATTATATGGTTGGACTTCTTAAAGTACCTTTTCTGGTCATTATGAGTTCTTTCCTCATGAATTGCCTGTCCACATTCTTCACCCTGGTTTCTATAGATGTGTTCATTTCTATGGATTTTTAAGAACTAGAAATATTAACTTTTTCACATACATTACAAATTACTTTTCAGCTTGTCATTTATTTTTAACTTTGTGTATGACAGCAAATTTTTAAATTTTTTATAGCCAGCTCATCAGTCTTTTCCATTGGCTCAGAAAGGCTTTCCCACTCAAGACAGTGAAACTATTCTATTTTAATTTTGTTTCATGCATTTGATTTTTATATTTACATCTTTAATGCATGTAATTAATTTTGGTGTCTAGCGTGAGGTAGGGATCTGGTTTTACTAGTCCTCCTCAGACCCTCTTCCTGTCCCTCCCACTGACCTCACCTCCCTGGGACCAGCAAGCCTTTGCAAGGCTATGCTTAAGCGGTCCCCTGAAGGCCAAACAGACGGGGTTTGCTGGGAGCTCTGACTTCAGCCTGAACCCACAATGGCTCTTCTGCTCATATTCAGAAGGAGCTTTGCCAGACCCCAGTCTTACCAGACAGTTTTTTAAAACTCTGTCTGGGGGTCTTATGGGCTGAAGGTCCAAGACCACCATCGCTTCATTTTATCCATCCTGAAGCAAGCATTTCTAAAAGCACATATGACGACAGCACTTGTTAGTTCTAAAAATGCTTTTTCTAAAAAACAGTGCTGTGATTCAGCGGTGCTGGTGGAGGTGTGGGTGGGGTACCATCGCACCGGCACGGCAGCAGCCAGGGGTCCCATCGCTCAGGGAGGAGGCTTACCTAATCTTTCTACTTACATATGGTCCCTGTATTTTTCTGTGTTCCAATACACCCCCCTCCAAAAAGAAAAATATCATTTACTTATTTATCCCAAGCCTCAGAACTTCTGTAGGAATAAAAAGATCCTCGATTCGGATCTTTGGGAAATAACCCAAGTGCTTAAGCAGGAGGTGGCTGGGACAGAGCACATGGGTGTTGAAGGTCTGCCCCTGCCTGCCCCTTACCATCCCTACCCTAGGAGGCTGGGCTGAGCTGGCCAGGGACCACCACTTTCCAGGACAGCCCCACCCAACCCTGATGCTTACGTTCACACATATCTTTAGAACTTGGACTCTCCAAGTTAGAGCTGGATAAAACTTTAGAGAGTGCATCTGTCTTTTTAAAGCTGAACAGAAGGGAAAAGTTCTGGCTTTATTATCCTGTACATTAACCACTTTTGTATCTCACTTTGCAGTCTTATTTCAGCATTTATTTTCTCACTGATTATACGTACTTTGATCTCTCCCATTCTCCTTTGAACCAGCTGTCCTTACCTGTTGGTTCCCTCATTAATGAGTTAAGTAAATTTTTGAAACAGGTAACTGAGGGAAACATTCACATACAGACACAGTCACATGAGGGCAGATGTTAGCTCTAAGAAGCAGCACAATCTAAACCAGTGGCTCTCAACCCTGGCTGCACATTGGAATCACTGAAGGAGCTTTCAAAAAATACTGGTGCCTGAGCCCCACCTCTCAGAGATTCTGAGTTAATTGGTCTGGGGAGGAGTCCAGTCATCTATCTTCAAAAGCTCCTCAGGTAATTCTAATGCATATCCAAGTTTGAAAAGCAAATGTCTCACACTTTCCCACATACTAGAATTACCTGGGAGCGAGTCAGATTCTTGAAGCCCAGGCTCCCCCTCAGACTAGAAGCCCTGGGACTGAGACCCAGGCAGCAGCCTTTTCAAGCTCCCCAGGCGATTCCATGAAGCCGGGACCACACAGGGTTTTGGACTCTGGCCAGTTCCCATCAACACTTCCCTAAGGATGGAATGCAGAGGCTGGGATTGAGAGGAGACCCTTATGCCTTGAAAATGGCCAATGCCTGGCACGGTGTGTGCTCAACAAATGTTGGCTGCCCTTTTGAAGTGGCCCAGGAAGACATCCTCTGAGAAGAGTGGTTTGGGATTGCAGGTGTCAGTCATCCCCCGTGGAACACGGCTGCCTGGACGCTCAGTCCCTGGAGGGTGCATTCTTGGACTCTAATGAACTGCGACTTTGCTTTTCCAGAGAGAGGCCTCTCTGGGCCCATGTGGACTCTAGGTCAGCAGGGCAGGGGCACTTCACGTGTCAGAGCCTACACTGGAATCTGGTTAGAGAGGTCCACACCTGCCACCTACTTTAGAAACCCTCTGAGGGCTCAGGCTCCTGCTGCAGAAGGTGCGAGAATGGAGAGTAGATCACTTTTACACAACAAAGACCTAGAAAGTTGACTTTCTCTCCAACTTTACATTTTGAAAATTTTCAAGTTTCAGAAAAGTTGTAAGAGCAGAACAATGAATATCCATGTGTTCTTCACTTAGATTCACCAACTGTTAACAGGTTGCTGTGTTTGCTTTCTCTGTGCATGCACGTGCGTGCGTGTGTGTGTGCGTGTGTGTGTGCGTGTGTGCGTGCATGTGTGCGTGCGTGCGTGCATATGTGTGTGTGTGCGTGCGTGCGTGAGCAGAACAATGAATATCCATGTGTTCTTCACTTAGATTCACCAACTGTTAACAGGTTGCTGCGTTTGCTTTCTCTGTGCATGCACGTGCGTGAGTGTGTGTGTGCGTGTGTGCGTGCGTGTGTGTGTGCGTGCGTGCGTGCGTGCATATGTGTGTGTGTGCGTGTGTGCATGTGTGTGTGCGTGTGTGTGTGCGTGCGTGCGTGCATGTGCGTGTGTGTGTGTGTGTGCGCGCGTGTGTGTGTGTGCATGTGTGTGTGTGTGTGTGTGTATACGCTTTTTTTTTTCCTGGACCACTTGAAAGTTAGTTGTAGACATTATGACGCTTCGTCCTTAAATACTTGGCCATTCCTAAGAACAAGGACACTCTCGTACATAACCACAATGCAATTATCACTTTCAGGAAATTTAATATTAACATAATGTGTTACCTAATATGAACCCCATGTTCAAATTTTCCTAATAACATTTCTATAGCTTTTATTTTTGATCTCAGATCTAATCCAGAATCATATAGTACGTTTAGTTCCCGTGTTGCTTTAATCTTTAATTTAGAAGAGTTCCCTACCTTTCTTTTTTTTCCTACTCCTAATGACATTGACATTTTTAAAGACTTCAGGCCAGTTCTTCTGAAGAATGCTCCTCAATTTGGATTTGACCTTATTGATTTTCTAGTCCTTTGGAGGTAGTAAAATTTAAATTTAAATACAAAATAAAATGGGGTGGGGATAAAGGGTCCAGAAAGGGAGTTCTATCTACTGTGTTTGTTTTTCAGCTTCGAAATACATTTTATTTTTATTTTTTTTATTTTCATTTTGTCGATATACAATGTGGTTGATTATTGTGGCCCAT
>NW_007726245.1:845029-846033 GCF_000696425.1 Galeopterus variegatus
TACATTTTAAGTGCCTGTCATTGGTGCCCACTCAGTGGGCCTCTGTTTCCCAGCTGAAACACGATCCCCAATGCCCCTTCCGTTGTGTCCATTCTAGCATTTTGGGAAAATAAATGTCTAGTTCCCAAAAGGGATGGGGGGGGGGACCGTGGATAATGGTGAATGAGTCCCCCTACCTTGTCAATTCGAGACCGCCTGCTTCTCCCCTTTCTGTGGGCCTCCTGTCCCCTGTGGCCTGTGAGTTCCCTCCCTCTGCAGAGCTGCCAGCAGCTGGGGTGTGGAGAAGGTGGGGGGCAGAAGAGCTTGTCTGCACGGGGTAGAGTGTCCTCTCCTTGGCATCTGCTCCCAGTTCTGGGAGGAGGCAGTGGGCCTTGGTGCTTACTGGCTGTGGGGACGTGCCGTGGGCCATGTGAATGTCTGTGCAGTTTGTGGCTAACCCCAGCACCTGGGTACAGTGTCAGGAGACATGGTTTCTTGCCCCTGGCTGTGGCCACATCTCCATCCTTCTGGGCTTAGATGAAAACATTGGAGTATGTGTCTTTCTCTCCTGAGAGGGCCAATCTCAAGAGAAAACTGTAAAACAGGGCCAGTGACAAGAACCTCCCTGGGTATTTTGGGGGATTATCTGAGATAATGTGGGGAAGAGGTGCAGAGATGCTGTGGAAGACGCTTCTGCAGGAACCCAGGCCTGAGGGAGGTCCTGGCCGTGTGCTGGGGCACCAGGGAGCCTCAGATTCACTGGGAGAATTGGGGGGAGACATTGATTAACAAGAAAACAAACATGGAACATAATAAACCTGCATTTTAAAGATAAGAAGGAAAAAAATTTTAATCATTTTACTTTCAAGTCCCGCTTCTGCTGTGGACCCATCTACTTTCGTCTGCTGTGGGGCCAACTTTAGAGAAGGTACTGCTGTTACTGCTGTTTTGTTGTGATTTTTAAAAAAAAAGGCAATTTTCATTTTAATAATAAAACTGGTCTCAGCTGGGAAGGGAGGGAAACA
>NW_007726245.1:846493-852715 GCF_000696425.1 Galeopterus variegatus
GAAAAAAATTTTAATCATTTTACTTTCAAGTCCCGCTTCTGCTGTGGACCCATCTACTTTCTTCTGCTGTGGGGCCAACTTTAGAGAAGGTACTGCTGTTACTGCTGTTTTGTTGTGATTTTTTTTAAAAAAAGGCAATTTTCATTTTAATAATAAAACTGGTCTCAGCTGGGAAGGGAGGGAAACACAGTGACAATTGACCCTGGGTGGCCAGGGCCAGGGTTGGGCTCTGTGGGCAGGCTCTAGGGGTGACTTGATTTTGCCTCCTCTCTTGGCTGGCCTCAAGGAGCCTTGATCTGAGCAACCTTTGTCTGGGGCTGCCCTTTAGGCCTGATCCTCACCGGGCACTGCTAATCCTCATCCAGGCTGCTCAGAATCCTGGAAAGAGTTCAACTGGTTTGGGTCAAGTGGGCTGAGTGCAAATTCTGTTGACCACCTCCTTGTGTCATCGGGCAAGTTGCTTCACCTCTCTGAGCCTTCTGCATTTCTGCATGTGTAAAATCAGGGTAGTCAGGCCAAAGTTTCAGTGTTGCAGTGAGAATGAAATGGGATAACGTTTCTAAAGGTTCTTTAAGAGAACGGGTCCCCCAATAAGTGATAGCTACGATTGTTGTCTTCTCAGTACTACCGAGAACCCTGAGGGGAATCGTTGAGCACAAAGGTGACTTAGAGAGTTCCTTCACCTTCCCAAAGCCCCTGCCCTGTCTCTAGCTGCACCCACACCACTCAGCTTCCCTCCTGGGATGGTTGACAAAGTGACTCAGCTCTGATGAAAGGCACCCACCCCTGCCTGAGTGCTGGATCCCAGCCCATCTTGCCCACTCCAGGACATACCCCACAAGGAGCCCCTGGCCTGCAGCGCCCGTGCTGTGCCCCCTACTGGAACCTTTCCACTTGCTAATGCAGCTGATGTGATCATGCCCACGGTGGGGCAGGACCCGCTGACCCCACATCCCCATTTCTCTCCCCTTTAGTGTGTGTTTCCTCCAGAGACTTGTCTGGACCCACCTTCTTGCCTCCCTTTCTCTCTGCCACCCTTCCCAGTCATGTCGTGGCCCCTCTGTTCTGCCGGAACACTTCTCATGGTCTCCAGGAACGTCTGACTTGCCCAATCCCAGCATCAGTTCTCCATCCACGTTTTCCTGGACCTCTCGGCAGGACTGTGCGCAGTGGACCTCTCCCTTGTGTGGGCACATCCTTCTCTCAGCTCCCTGGGCTCCCTCCTACCTCCCAGGCTGCTCCTCCCCAAGACTCACTTTACATGGCAGTGGGTCTCAGGTCTCGGTCCTCAGCCCTCTGTTCTTCCCTGCCCTCCTAACTCCCCTGGTGAGCTTGTCTGGTCCTAGGACTCTAACCCACTACCCATTCCCCCGGGGCTCCCAAGACAGCATCTCCCCTCTCTCTGACTTTGCCTTGGGCTCCGGTATCTAACCCCCTCCGCATTTCAAACAAGTTCCCTTTGGTCCTGCTCCATCCCCTCAGCCCCAAGAATGTTTTCCCAGGTTCCCCATCTCAGTAAACAGTAGCACTGATCTGATCTTGGTCGCTCAGACCAAGGATGAGTCATACTTGGTTTCTCTCCTTCCTTCCACATCCAGCCCATCAGCAAGGCCTGTTGGTTTTACCCCAAAGTATGTCCTGAGCCATCCACTTCTCTCCCCCACCACAGCTCCCCCCCACCCCTATCACAGCCTGACACTGTCCCCGCACCTGCATTCTGTCTTGTCTTTCTGGGTCCATTCTCCATACAACAGACAGAATGTTCTTTTAAACTTGTAAGTTACATCCTGAACTCCCTTGCTTGAGACCTTCCAATGACTCCCTCATCTTACTTAGAATAAAATCCTAAACCCTAACTTCTCATCGTGGCCTACCAGCTTTCATTTCTGCCTGAATCTCTGACCTTGTCCCCTCCCCTCTTCCCCGTGGTTCTCACTATTCCGATGGCACCGGCCTATTTTCTGTTTCTCAAACTCCTCAAGCTGGTTTCTGACCCAGGGCGTTTGCCTTGCTGTTCCCTCTACACAGAATTCTCGTTCCTCAGATCTGTGCATGGCCACACTCACCCCCTTCAAGTTTCAGCACAGACGTCACCTCCGAGAAGCCTTCCCTGACCACCCATGTCAAGGAACCCCCTCCACACCCTGCCCCTGCCACAATCACAGCACCCTGCCCATTTCCTTCAGAGTATGCACCACTGTTCACTATCGTCAACGTGTGCCCCGGCTGTCTCCCCCACTAGACTTCAAGCTCCGGGGGCCCAGGACTTTGCCTGTCACATTCACTGCTGTGCCCTAGTGCCTGGCTCAGTGCCTGGCCTGGAGAAGGTGTCAGTGTACATTTGTTGCCCAAGTGGAGGATGAATCTCAGATGTGGAAAGTCAACTCTGTGCCAGGGAGGCTCCTGCCCAGGAATCTAAGAGCAATTGGGTGATCAGCTCAAAGCTTATAAAAACCACGCCCTGCCTCAGTGCTTCTGGGGACTTAGAAAGGCACTTAAAGGAGGTGACTAGGTGCTCTGAGACTCTCCACCTGGGCTCTCAAACTTTCATGTGTGTATGAATCACTCAGATCTTAGTGAAATGCAGAGTCTGGTTCAGTAGGTCTGGGTTGGCCTGAGAGTCTGCATTTCTGACCAGCTCCCAGTGACAGTGGTGCTGCTGGTTGGGGGCTGTCCTAGCAATGCTTTCGTAACTTGCAGGGCCTTCCCCTCCTCCTCCTTACAAGCCACGGAAGGATGTGGAAATAGCTGGGGGGGCCCTTCATGGCCTCCCTTTTCCACCCTTCCTCCACCACCAGCAAGTGTTGTTTCTAGCAGTGGCTCTCACCTCCACATGTGGTGAGGGCTGCTAAGTTTCTGTCTCCACATTTCTGCTACTGTGACAGACAAGACAGATTCTCTGCCAGGAACTGTGCTCAGCCACTTGCTGTATCACAGCTCTGTTTCTGTCTGCGCTACTCTGGTTCAGGCACAGGCTGGAGGATGGTGCACCTACAGGAAGACAGGCCCTGTTCACCATCCAGTGCAGGAGCGCATAGCTGACCTGGCTGTGAAGGGGGAGGCATTGCTGAGAGGTTTTCAAGCTTTGATTTTGGGAGTAGGAAGATATAATAGGCCTACCTGACCTGTCCTGGAGGCAAAGGTTCATTTAAATTTGGGGAGAGAGGGCCGGCCCGGTGGCGCACTGGATGGTGCGCCGCTTGGGAAGCGTGGTGGTGCTCCCGCCCGAGGGTTCGGATCCCACATACAGACTGGTTCCCGCTCACTGGCTGAGCGAGGCGCGGGGGCAACGCCGAGGGTTGCGATCCAGTTGCCGGTCCCCGGTCCGGTACAGGGGCAACACTGAGGGTTGCGATCCGTTGCCGGACACGGAAAAAAGACAAAAGACAAAAAAATAAATAAATAAATTTGGGGAGAGCATGGGCTTTGGTGTCTGAGGGTCCGGACCTCATCACATGCTAGCTGGGCCATCCTGAGCAAGGTACTTCAGCGCTCAGAGTCTCACTGTCTTTGTCTTTGTTACCGACCTCAGGTCCAGCGGCCTCCCCCTTGAGAAGAAAAAAACTTAGAAGTGGTGGGCCAGCCCGGTGGCGCACTTGGTTGAGTGCGGTGCTTGGGAGCACGGCGGCGCTCCTGCCGAGGGTTCGGATCCCATATAGAGACTGGTCTGCTCACTGGCTGAGCGCAGTGCGGGCGTGACACCGAGGGTTGCGATCCCGTTGCCGGTCGCGGCGCGGGCGCGACACCAAAGGTTGCGATCCCGTTACCGGTCACGAAAAAAAACAAAAAAGGAAAGAAAAAAAAAAAAAGTCAAGTGTTTGGGGTTAGAAAAGCAGATGTATTCAGCTGAAGGAGATGGTAGGCTACCCCATCTCAAAGATTTAGATTTACTGAGGGGTTTTTAAAGGAAGGGTTGAGGGAATGGGATGTGGGAGGTGAAAAGCAGGAGAGAAGAAGACGTGAGCTACGAGGGGTCTGTGTCTGTGAGTCAGGTACAAGGTCTCGCCAAGGCTTCTTCTGGTTTCTGTTCTCATGTTCGCTGGTGTGACTCTGCAAGATTTTGATTTGTTCTGGAGTAGGATCATCTTTTCTACAGTCTTTTGCATAGTTTTGCTTTGCAGAGCTCTAGTTGACTTAGCTGGTGCCCAAGGTCTGCTTCCAGTCATTTGGCCTTGATCACTTCTCAAAACTCTGTGACTCTTAAAGAAAGAACTGTTAGCTTTGTAAATTACTGATTAGTTTTTCAGTCTTGCTCTCCACCTCAGCAAGCAAGATAAGAAAGTCAGAGGATGGGAAGAAAGAATAGAGAATTTTTAAAAAGTCCTTTTTAAAATTTACACCCTCCCCCACCCTTTGCAGCCCAGGCAGTTTTAGGTCCTGCTCACTCCAACATCTTCACTTGCTAAATGCAGATTGTAACTGCTGTCTTTCTCACAGGATTATTATCAAAATGGAAAATCAGGATACATAGAAAGCACCCAGCATAGTACCTAGAAAATGCTGGAATTTCTCAATTCATAATGCATAGATTATACAGCATATTCTGGCTGATGGAATACCTTTTTGCCCCAGGGGTGCTGACCAGGTGCTGATAGCAAAGCCTGTTTCCCAGGCCACCTCCTACACCTGCATTCCCCAACCTCACAGCTGCTTCTGCAGGAACTAGGAAATGCAGCCCCTGGGTGTGCCCAAGAATTAGACCCACCCCTCTGTGGTCTGATCACAAAAAAACCACACCTGCTGAGCCTAAGGGAAAATGCTCAAACATAATGTTAGAGAAATAGCTGTTCTCATCCTGATCATTGCTACATTCTGTTTCCTGACTAGGAAAATGAAATTAGCTGAGAATAATATGACACAGCAAAAACTCTGATTCTTGAAACAGAAACTCTCTGTGAATGCAGTGGAGGTCCCAGGCTAGATGACTGTTCTCCCTAAGTCTCTTTGATTGGCACCATAGTGTGAATGAGCAGGAATAGGACTGGTCTCCTAGTCTCTGTCTCCTGATTGAACACGTCTGTAGGCGGGGAAAACTTTTCCTCTACTCTCTTAGGTTCTTCACCTGGGGTCTGCAAATTCAACTGACAAAAAACAGATTAACAAAAAGAAAAAAAAAGCATACAAATTTTATTGATGCACGGGGCTTCGTAGAAAAGGAGTGAAAACCTAAAGTGGTGGTTAGATCTGGGGGCTTATATATCATTTTAACTAAAGGCAATAAATGGTAAAGTGATTAGATAAAAGAAAAGGGGGGTGAGTCTCCTATAGGTGCAGTAAATTGTGGGAAGTTAACTAGAAAGTGTATGTTAGATAAGGGTTGTTTAGATTTGTTATACAGATTCACATCCTCTTCCTGATACAGAGGGGGACGTCTTTACAAATGGAAATGTATGTCTCCTTTACAAAGGGAAATCTTTGCCCTGCTTTCAGGCAAAAAGGGGGAGGGCAGAGAGCCTCTCCTGTGTCTGCTGTTTCTTGGTGGCCTTCAGCTCAAAATAATCCTTATGCTAAAGTGGCATATTTTAGGGTGGCATATTCTGATCCCCTTCAAGTCCCCGCCTCAGCCCGTTCCCTAGACCCCTGCTTTGTACACAAGAGCACCTTGCTGTATCTCCTTGAACTAGGTCTCCTTTGGCCAAGAGCATGGGAAACCGAGCATCCTCTCTGCTCTGATGATGTGACTTTACAACCAGGAACAAATTTCAGAATGATTGCCTTTATTATGCCCAGCCTGGGTGTTCTTCCTTGTGCTGTGACTTGTAACATTCTTGCTTCAACACATTTCCTTCAAGAGAATTTTTTTTTTTTTTTTTTTTTGTCTTTTTCCGTGTCTGGCAACGGATCGCAACCCTCAGTGTCGCCCCCGTACCGGACCAGGACCAGCAACGGGATCGCAACCCTCGGTGTTGCCCCCGAGCCTCACTCAGCCAGTGAGCAGGAACTGGTCCGCATGTGGGATCCGAACCCTCGGCGGGAGCGCCTCCGCACTTCCCAAGCGACGCACTAGCGCAGTGCGCCACCGGGCCGGCCCCGAGAATTTTTTTTATACTAAATTTTATTTATTTTTGTGGGGTGCAGCATGTTGTCTCAATACGTGCATATCTTGCACAATGATTCACTTAGGGTAGAGAGCATAGTTTTGTTCACCCCTAATGTCTCCACTCCCCCCACCCGCCCCAGCCTCTGGTAACCATCCAATTTTTTTTTTTTTTTTTTTTTTAA
>NW_007726245.1:853507-854755 GCF_000696425.1 Galeopterus variegatus
GAACCCATGGCCTTGGTGTTGTCAGCACCACACTCTCCCAAGTGAGCCACGGGCCAGCCCCTGGTAATGATCCATTATTCTACTCTCTCTTTTTTTAAAAAAACACACAAAGATTAACATCCTTATTGTGAAAGGAACTCTCAAAAATGAATTAGAAAAATCTAAGCAGAAATTTAGTGAAGGACACGAGCAGATAAGTCACACACCCCAAAGAAATACTTGTGGCTGGTAAGTACATTCTAGGATCTGGTTGTGGGCTGGGGTGGGGCTGGCCTGGCCTGGCCACCTTCTCAGGATCTCGGACATTGGCTGGTTCCATTGCTCACCTGGATGTGTGGTGGGGACGAGGCTGAGGCCCATGGCCCCTGTCTGCCCGGACCCCCTGGGCATCAGGCTGGCTCCTTAGCTGGACTGTATGTGGGACCCTCAAGGTAATTTTTAATCTAGGCTGAACCCCGAGGTGGGTGACAGGCAGGAGGCATGTCAGGACCCTTATCTGCTGCAGTGAGCATCAGCTTTGCCCCTTCAAGGCAGATGCTCAGGAGGCGGCTGCACACCCCTCTACCTACCAAGAGCACAGTCCTGAATTTGCAGGCAGAAGCTCAGCTCCGGCATGTTATATCAGAGAAAGTCAGTTTCCCTAAGGACTCATTAAACCCCCGCTCCTTTAGATATTGCATCTCTATCCTGATATCAAGTTCCATGTCAGAAAACACTGTTTAATCCTTGCAAAAACCTCTTCACTGTTGTACATTTTGTTTTTATTCCCATGGCTTAGTATGAGGCAATCCTAAAGAAAATATTTCTTCAACTTCCTTAAAATTGTTACCAGGAAACTTGTACGATTTATTTTCCATGTGCCTTTTGATCCACTACATTCTTTTTAGGGTTTGCACCAGAAAAGAAGTCCTTCTTGTTGAAATGATATTCTTTTTTCCATCAGGTGACAAGAATTATAGTATAACTAGCACTTTGCTTGCCCTTTTTTGTCTTGATAGTTAGAAAACGTAGAGCTAATAAGATTGGTGAATCAATAAAATCTACCTTTCAACGTAATTATTTATCTTCTTTTTTTGTATGGCTTATTTTTATTTTGTTAGCCCAAATGTGCATGTGTCTTTTACTGTAAATAATTCTGTTATTGAATTAGGCTTGTGGATCTCAGTGTCATCAAAATGAACAAAGTATCGGGCCGGCCCGGTGGCGCACTGCTACAGTGTGCCGCTTGGGAAGCGCGGTGGCGCTCCC
>NW_007726245.1:855340-857541 GCF_000696425.1 Galeopterus variegatus
CAGACCGGTTCCCGCTCACTGGCTGAGCAAGGTGCGGGCGCAGCGCCAAGGGTTGCGATCCTGTTGCCGGTCCCGGTCCGGTCCGGGCGCAACACTGAGGGTTGCAATCCATTGCCGGACACGAAAAAAGACAAAAAGGAAAAAAAAAAAATGAACAAAGTATCCAGCATAAGCAATGCTTTATTGAAAAGAGATAGACTTATGCATTAGGGAGTCAGTAATCGAAAAGCTGTCTCCCCGAGAGAAGTTGGGGAAAGGTTTTTGAAGACAAATGGTTCCTCAATTGATGTTGGCATCTTGCCTTAGTGATTTCTGATGTCTGATATCTTTATGATAATCCAAAGTGGGGTCTTAAGGTTAATCGTTTTTTTGTTTTTTTTTTAGCAGTTGGCCAGTATGGGAATCTGAACCTGTGACCTTGGGGTTATAAGGCTGCCCTCTAACCAACTGAGCTAACCTGCCAGCCTAATCTGTAACTTAGTTTTTATAATTGCAGGAAAAGAAAAAATGGGTAGACAATAAGTTTGAAATAAAGCTAACAGTTATATTTTAACAAGCCTTGGGGAAGGGGTTTTGCAACTCAGTGAATATCTGTTCCCCTCTTATCTCAGTTTATTTTATCGGGGCAGGCCATAGGGTAATCGTGCACCCTGGAGGGTCTCATGACTAAGCAGTGGAAAAGTAATAAAGTGTCCTCTGCAGGGAAAATGGAGTCAGTTTGGTTCACAGGCTTAGCCCTATTCTGTCTGAATTCCATAGATGTCAGAAAAAAAAAAATTGCAGTGGGGAGAAAGTTCTGACCACAGGAAGATCTGCAGGCATCTCCAGGGTTAAGCAAAAAGGGGTTTTCTTTCACAGAGAGGAGCAAAGAAAGCTGCAATGAAAGGTGGCATAATCACAAGAGAATGTTTGCCCTGAGGCCAGCCTATTCTGTTAAGGATGGCAGTAAGCTGGCTCAGGCAGAGGGTGGGCCAAAGTTCATGGAACCAGGGGGAAAAGAGAAGCTTAAACAACATTTGCTTAACAAGGTGATTCAAGGCAAAGAATGGGAATTTGGAGGGTCCTATGTGTAGATACACAGGTTTGTCAATGGACTGAATGAGGTCCCTTGTGGGGTCAGGAGCTCACCCCTCCCGGAGGTCCAGGAACAAGCAGGTGCAACAAGCAGGTGCCCTCTCACCCCTCCCTGAGTGGTCCCCAGCTGTGGCTGTGCCCCAGCCCCTTGCCCCCTCCCTGAGGGGGTGTGGTGGTGGTTAAATGAGATTAGACATGTAAGTTGACACTCCATCTGTCTGTCCTTCACCACTTAGCCCTTTGTCTGGCTCTTGCTGAGATCTGGGTCCAACTGGATGGTCTCCTTGTGCTGAGACTGGAAATATCAGGACAGAGAGATGGGAGGGATAGAGATGGAGAGACAAAAGAGGAAGATAGGGACAGAGATGGAGAGAGAGAGTGCAGAGGCATAGAAATAGAGACAAGTCATATAGAGTGCAGCCTTATAACTCCAGGTCACAGGTTCAGATCCCTGTACTGGCCAGCTGCCAAAAACCAAACAAACAGAGAGAGAATGAAAATGTTTGTGTGTGTGTCTCTCTCTGGAGGGTGATGGCACCCTGCAGGAGGTGATGCCAGGCAATCAGGCAGCAGGGTCCCTGTCCTGCTTCCACCCCCAGGGCTGCAGCCCTCAGTGCTCCCTCTGGGTCTCTCTTCTGCTCTGGGGGACTGTAGGGTGGACTGTAGGGGGACTTCTCTACCTTCCCACCTTCTCCTCCACCCTGCCCCCACCCCAGGAAAGGGGAGGAAGCAGGTAGGGGAGCTGGGTCCAGGCTCCACCTGGGTTGGGGATGGGAGAGGGCACTGAGGGGAGGGCAGTGTTGTCTACTTAGACTAACCCTGCCAAGTAGGCAGTGTTATACCCATTTTATTGATGAGGAGGTTGAGGCTCAGACAGCAGTTAAGTCGCTCATCCAAGCTCTCAGGGCTGTGGTGTGCAGAGCCAGGATTTTCATCTGTCCTGTCGACTCCAGATGCCTCAGCCTCTCCTCACTTCCCCTACCCCAACCTGGGAGAAAGGACCAGAGGCTTCATTTGCTTGGAGGGGTATGCGGAGATTCAGAGGCTGCTCACGGGAGCATCTGCATTGCTGAGGACCATCTTTACCCAGGGGAATGAAACCAAGTATCTCAGGAGCCAGGTGAGGC